>NC_039361.1:124075069-124137242 GCF_003573695.1 Papaver somniferum | reverse complement strand
CCGTGCCAAGGCATGCCAACCATGCCAGCCGCGCCACCGTGCCAATGGCAAACCATGACAGCCACGTCTTCGCGCCAAGGCATGCCAACCATGCTAGCCGCGCCTCCGTGCCAATGGAAAACCATGCCAGCCACGTCTCCGCGCCAAGGCATGCCAACCATACCAGCCGCTCCACCGTGCCAATGGCAAACCATGCCAACCACGTCTCCGCGCCAAGGCATGCCAACCATGCTAGCCACGTCTCCGTGCCAAGGCATGCCAACCATGCCAGCTACGTCTCCATGCGAAAGCCATGTCGGCCCTACTACATGTCGATGGCTGCCAAAACGAAGGGTTGCAATAATCAACGACCGCCCTTCCATCTAAGATGCAAATCTTAGCCGTCCAAGGTCGCCAGCTAGCGTGCGGTAACCTTTGGCCCAACGTCAACCCCTAATTTTGGCCGCGCCCAAACTAGGCCAAAACCCTAGTTTTTTCCGCGCCTAAACTATGCCAAAATCCTAGCTTGGCCACGCCTAAATCATGCCATGACTGGCCTTCCCTTCACGGCTGCCAAAACGAAGAGTTGCAACAATCAACGGCCACCCTTCCATCTAAGATGCAAATCTTAGCCGTTCAAGGTCGCCAGCTAACGCGCGGTAACCTTTGGCCCAACGTCAAGCCCTAATTTTGGCCGCGCCCAAACTAGGCCAAAACCCTAGTTTTTTGCCACGCCTAAACTATGCCAAAATCCTAGCTTGGCCACGCCTAAATCATGCCATGACCGGCCTTTATTTCACGGCTGCCAAAACTAAGGGTTGCAACAATCAATGGCCACCCTTCCATCTAAGATGTAAATCTTAGCCGTCCAAGGTCGCCAGCGAACGCGTGGTAACCTTTGGCCCAACACCCAGACCCAATTTTGGCCGCGCCCAAACTATGCCAAAATCCTAGTTTTTGGCCGCGCCTAAACTATGCCAAAATCCTAGCTTGGCCACGCCTAAACCATGCCAGCCGCACCACATATGCCAATGGCGTGCCGTGCAACCTTTCCGCGCCAAGGCATGCCAACCTTGTCACATGTGCCAATGACATGTCGTCTTAGCCACATATCCACGCCAAGGCACGCCAGCCGTACCACATGTGCCAATGGTATGCGGTGCAACCTTTCCGCGCCAAGGCATGCCAACCATGCCAGCCGCACCGCTGTGCCAAAGCCATGCCAGCCTTTCTCCACGCCGTTGGCTGCCAAAACGAAGGGTTGCAACAATCAACGACCCGCCTTCCATTTAAGATGCAGATCTTAGCCGTCGAAGGTCACCAGCTAACGCGTGGAGACCTTTGGCCCAACGCCAAGCCTTAATTTTGGCCGCGCCCAAACTATGCCAAGACCCTAGTTCTTGGTCGCGCCTAAACTATGCCAAAATCCAAGCTTGGCCACGCCTAACCATGTCAAAGCCATGCCGGCCATGCTTTCATGCCGCTGGCTACCAAATGAAGGGTTGCAATAATCAACGGCTACCTTTCCTCTCAAGATGCAAATCTCGACCGTCGAGGGTCACCACCGAGCCGGCAAGTCTCCCAAACTCAACTTGCCAAACAACAACAACATGATACATGTTTTCCAAGAAAACACTCGAGACATCAACACATGTCATAAACTGGGGGATGCTCATTAGGGTATTGGTTTGGTGGTTTACAGCGTGCGGCGTACACTATGCCCGTTACAAGACAGTGTCATAAGAATGAGGCGGTTAGTAAATACAGGGAGTAATGGTGAAACGCTTTCCTTCATTATGGAACATCAATTCCAGGCGTTATCGGTTACCACCTCCTCCCATTTACTCATCTGTTTCTATTTCTTACGAGACCAGAGTATGTTTTACTTGGACTTGTATAAATAGGTCTTACCTATTACCACCGAACAACAAGTTTTGGTCAGGAGCATACAACACTCAGAAATCACTTGTTAGCTTTCCCATCTGTTAGCTTTCACTTTCGGATACAAGTCAAACAACTAATCTTCCAGAATCAACTATTCTGGTCTCAACACTCTCTTCGCTTCCCTCCCCAAAACCAACCCTTCTCCTTCACTTTGTGACCGAAGCAAGTCTGGAACATCCATTTCTTGGTTTAGGTCAGATTTGTACAGATTGATCTCTCGAATCTAAAGTACTCCCTTGCAGTACATTGTTTAGGGTTTAGACTCGTTTCTCACCCACAACACATGAAATTACCGAAACTAGCAGAAACTGTTTTCACCCTCAAACACCAAGAAATGGTCGTTCCAGTCTTGCTTCGGTCACAAAATGAAGGAGAAGGGGTTGATCTTAGGGAGGGAAGCAAAGAAAGTGTTGAGATCAGAATGATGAACTATGAAAGTGTAGTTGTTTTATGACTTGTATCAGAATGTAGAACTTGCTTGCGGAATGTAAGCTATAAGTTCTTGGTGTTTTATGGATACTTGTGTTAATGAACCCCTTCTCAGTTGCAATAGATTGAAAATCTATTTATACAAGTCATAGTCGAACACACACTAATCTCATAGGAAGTGGAAGTAGTTGAGTGATGGAGAAGTGGGGATCGTGTAGAATGGTGAAAACCACGTCCCTGCTATGAGGGGAAGCTAGTTGGTTTTACTCCCACTACTTCTCTACTCCCACTAACTTTCCGCCTTTCCTGACACTTTCTCGTTTGGGCGTGACGCACGCCATAAACCGCCAGACCAATACCCTGATGAACATCCCCCGGTTTGTGACATGTTTGATATCTCGAGTATTTTGTAGAAAATATGTAACAAGTTACATGAGGAATGGAACAAGTCTTACATGGTAGTTGCTGAGTGATTCTTGTTTGCAAGACCTAATTATTTCAACCAATCACACGCAAGATAGGCGGCAGGCAATCATATGTGATAAGTCAAGTCGTGAGACTTACCGCAAAAAATAGAATGCGATGCTTTTAGGTCAAACAATTGAATTATTTGTGAAATCAATATTTACAAAATATTGTTTGTAATCAGTGCTTGTAAAGCATCTCTTTTAAGCAAGCAGCTCGAAACTAATAGATGCATATGAAGTACCGTTGTTAGGAGCGCATCTAACCTACTTTAAGTAGCTGCCAGGAGCTATTTGAGTAGATTGAGGACGAGGCGATCGGTCCTCATAGGAGAGGAATGGCTAGCAGCCATTATGACATCTAATTGGTCGGCCTAAAATTAGTTAGATCTGAACCGGTTAAATCAGCTATCCAAGTTGGATGTCTGAGATGATTTGCGACAGTTTATGTTAATTCGTGAAATTTCGTAATCAGAAAATTCAGGTGTGAGACCCGTACTAAAACTACTGTAAAATTCTCATATGAAATCGGATTTTGATGATGCGCCCCTCCATTCTTATCAAAAAAGAATTGTTAGAGCATTGCTCGGTCGAACTCGCATGTGTTGCTATCTCAAGCATGTTTGTCAATGTTAGTGATCAAAACTATAAGTCTTGATTTCTAGTCTATTATAGCTAAGTCTCGGACTAGGATAGAAAGTGTAGTTGAGCACAATGACTTAATGACGATTCATTGTACAAGTAGAAGAATTACTCAAGGAACCGGTGGAACTTCTCGACAAAAAGGTATGTGAAGACTTGAACTTATCTATCACTCAAAAGTCTATTTACTCTATCTCCTACTCTTTGAGACAAGAAGTCGTACGCTATATATATAGACTTGGATTATACACATTTGGTATTTCGAGCCGAGTATACCTCGCATATCTATATCTCGAAATATGTGTTGGTAAGCTTTTCGCTTCGATCAAGTTTATCTTTACCTAGTGACGAAAGTCATGATATGCTTCAATCATCTTGAAAATTGCTTTGACGAGAAATGGTGTAACAACTATATAACGTCCTCTAAAAATATTTCATTGATTGAAATGAGAGTTTAGATTACATAACCAATGGTGGACATAAGCATTGTTGTGGAAACACATTTATGTATAAGTCCTATTTCTTAAACCAAAGTTTGCGAACTTTGTAAATCAAGAGAACCAGAAGAATGGCGTGAGCCAAGTCCACGAACTTAGTCCGCGAACTGCCGAATTTCTCAAACCCGAGAATTTCTACTGGAGTTGACAAACTAATTGCGTGAATCTAAGTCCGCGAACCGGCGAAGTTCTCATACCCGAGAATTTCTGCTGGAGTTTGTAAACTCTGCCCAGTAACTTAAGTCCGCGAACCTAGTATGCGAACTTGAGAAGGTTATATATCTGAAGATGATTTCTGAACTTAAACTTAAAAAGACTAAGGAATGCAGTTTGCAAACCGTGGCTATAAAAGTTCATGAACCGATTCAAGTGAATCAAATCATCTTTGCTTCAGTTGTGTCTTGTGTAGTACATAAGATTTCCTTGCAATTGAACAACTCTCTAACTAGTTCATTTGAATTCATTTGAACTATTTATGGTGAAGAAGAACATGGTTGATATGAAATGCTCACATGGCTAACCTTTTGGTTAACTATTGTTGAACCAACAAGTGCATACGTTTGGGTACGGTTAACAAACCTAGAAACGTGCATTGTCAAGTGTGTGTAACAAGATAAGTTTTCGATCTAACGGTTGAGAAATATTAGCTTGAATCTAAATCAGGTTTTCATCTAACAATGGATATTGAATGCTTTATTACCAAGGTAACTTAATTGCAAACCCTGATTTGAAAGACTATATAAAGCAGACATCTAGTATTGTGCAAAATTGATCCCCACACCTTACTTGTGATACTAGTTTGCGTGCTAGAGCCGTTTCTCCTTTAACCTTTGGTTTTCTTCTTCTAAAACCAGGTTAATGACTTAAAGACTTTATTGGGATTGTGAAGCCAGACCGATACTACTTTTATCGTAGTAGTGTGATCTGATCTTGCATCTTCTATTGTACGAGTACAATCAGATTGATTGGCTTGAGATTGATATCTCCGATAGGCAAGATATAAAAAGTAATCACAAGCATCTTCGTCTCATTGTTTCTGATTCCGCAACATCTTGTTTCGCTACCATACGATTAAGATTGTTGTGAGGTGATTGATAACTCTAGGTTGTTCTTCGGGAATATAAGACCGGATTATCAATTGGTTCATGTTCACCTTGATTATTATCAAAAGACGGAAAAAAATCTTTAGGGTTTATCTGTGGGAGACAGATTGATCCTTTGATAGACTTGTCTGTGTTAGACATATTTGTTTATTGTCAAAGCCTGCGATTTTGGGTCGTAGCAACTCTTAGTTGTGGGTGAGATCATCGAAGGGAATCAAGTGCGCAGTATCCTGCTGGGATCAGAGGCGTAGGGAGTATAACTGTACCTTGGATCGGTGGGAGACTGATTGGGGTTCAAATACATCCCAGTCCGAAGTTAGATTGGAGTAGGATAGTGTCTGTAGCGGTTTAACACAGTGTGTGTTCAATATTGACTAGGTCCCGAGGTTTTTCTGCATTTGTGGTTTCCTCGTTAGCAAAATTTCTAGTGTCTATGTTATTTCAATTTACGCATTATATTGTTTTATCTTTATAATTGAAATAATACAGGTTGTGCGTTTGGATCATCAATTAGAATAATCCAACCTTCGATGTTGATTGTTATTGATTGATCCTTGGATATTGGTCTTTGGTACCATCCAAGTTATTCCTTGTGTTTGATTAAAGACTCGTTGATTTCTATTAGCTTGAGTAAATCAAAACAAGAGAGAGATATTAACTCCTTGAGATACTTTTACCTAGATTGAGTCCGACTGTCTAATTGATTCTCTAGAAAGTATTTCGGAGTTAGTCCATACAGATTTCTAAGCGAAATATTGGGTGGTGTTGTTAGACCCCCGCCTTTTCAATTGGTATCAGAGCAGGCAAACACGTTTAAAACCTTACAAGTATGTGTTTGTAGCGGTCTGACTCTATGGAAAGTTGTGCTATCTCAATAAATGCACCACCCGATTCAGGGATTTCATAATTCTCTTCCATGTCTGATTTTTTAAAATCTATAGAAGAAATTCTATTTATACCTCCACCAGGTATAAAATCCCTTGAAATCTTTTCTGAAATTGAAAAGAAACTTGAAAGCCTGTTTTCTGATGTTGATATGTTTCTCCAGAATGAGCAAGAATCTCTTGAAAGGCTAAACCAAGCTATGGAAAATAATATTTATGTAAAGGTTGACATTGATTCAATTATCAATGAGAGCTGTGCTCCTCCTATGGAATCTTCGAGATACCTGCAAGTTTCGGCTCAAGAGGAGTTTAATTCCCAGTCACATGAACACCTCGTTACAAATAAATTTTGTCAATTTCTAATTCTTGATAATTGTTGTCAAGACAGTTTCAGTCAAAACTATTTTCAAGAACAATTTCTGATAGGATGGAGAAAGGGATATGCGATCTTTAATACCTTGATTCTGATAATACTCTTGGATAGTCCTGTGATAACTCTGTTCTGGAATCATCTCAGGTCCTCGAGATGTAAGAGATGTTGGAAAAAATCTCTTTCATGGTGTTATGGTGTTCAATCACTTTTAGACTAATGTCCTCCTCATACCAAACACGTCCTTGGGGGTCACACAAGCGGTTCGCACGTGTTGGTTCAGGAACCGTCTCACGAATGAGTCCAGTGCGCGAACGTGGCAAGTGTTTTGTTTAACACCAAAAGGGAAAAGACTCTCTTCCTCGTTCTTTTCATCTTCTTCTTTCACAGTTCAAGTACTTGAGAGAAACACCAACAGTTCACATACCTCTTCATCCCTCTTACTTGATTTCTCAATCATCTTACAAAATGTTTACATCTTTGAAATCGGAAGAGGACGCTACATCTTGGGTCGAAATCGGTTTGTGGTTTCAAGTTCCTATTCGTGGTTCACCATTAGTATCAGTCCGCGGACCAATTAAGTTTTTCTACCTTTTCTTGGAGTCTTATTTCCATGGAACATAGAAGAACTAGACATGTAGGTAACTCAAGCCGAGAACCAAGAGATGAATCATTTTTTGATCCAAGTATAGGTGCTAGTTTTATTAATCCCAGAGCTCGTGAACTGTACTTAGAATTCATGAAAAAAACACCCATTCGTAAACGGTTCTTTGACCCATCAAAAATTAGAGTTCCTCATTTGGACAACTTCTTTAATTATCATCATTGGGGAATCATTCACAGACCCTTAGGTACTATTCATACTGAAACAGTTGCTCAGTTTTATGCAAACATTCACGGGGAAAATACTGATGACTACTCCTTCAAAACTATGGTAGGAGGTACTGTTATTATCGTGAACATGACAACCATCTCATGCTTGCTAGAGGTACCCATTGGAGGTGCTAGGTTTCCTCCACTTTAGTATGAGAGACTGTCATTAGAAAATCTGTCCAACATCTTGTTTGATCAAAACCTTGTTCGAAATGATGGTAAGGTTTTTGTAAAAGGAGTCAGTCTACATCTCAAAGTTGCTGCAAAACTCATTGTGGCAAATATGATGCCAAGTACCTGTGATAGCAATCATTGGACAAGGGATCTTACTGAGTTCATTTACCTTATTTTTGAAAGGAGGCAACTTGACTTTTATGGAATTATCATTAACTCTATTATTAGTATCAGACACAGTGACAGGAAACCCGGGTTACCTTGCCTCATTTCAAGGATCTGTGCTAACTCCAATCTTCAGATGATTGGGTCCAATCTTGGAGGACCAGCTGTGCTAAAAATGTCTAGTATTGAAAAGATGAGGCCCTCTACAGTCAGAATAGTTCCAAGAAATTCATCTGTCTCAGCTGCTGAATTTGCTCTTCTCCAAGAAGAACTTGCCCAAGCAAGAGAAGAAAATGTTGTTCTCAGGGAAAAAGTTGAATATGCTGGAGATGCTGTTCCAGAACTCTTGGAAAATTTTTTATGAGATTGAAGGAGATCACTATGGTTTGAGTGATTAGTACCTGAATTTATTATTTTAATTACTGTCTTTTGTTCTCTTGTCGGTTTGAACTTACCTTTATACTTTATGGGCTAATAACTCTTATGTTTAGCTTTTAAATGTTTATCTTTCAAATTAAAACTTGCTACATAAAATGCCCATATGTTGTCTAATGTTAACTCTTTCACCTGTCGATATGAAAATATTGATATAAGATCGATGAACTCTTGACGACAAATACAAAAATTAAGCCTATATTATCAAATATTTTGATGGAAGATAGGTTAAAATATTTGTTTTCAAGGATTATGTCTATTAATTGTCGTTATGCAAATAGTGATGAAGATAGAATGAATCCTTGTGTATTCCGCAGTATTGATCACCCCTGATCCATATTTATGTATTACTGTGAGGATTCGTAATGTATCTTATGTTGAGCATTATACAACCAAGTTGATTTTCTTAGCTTAGTTGTTGCTCCGTGAGATAAGTTATGTCGAGCATATTGAACTAAATTAATCATCTTGTTTGGTTATTTAGTTATTGCTCCGTAAGTTTTCTTATGTCGAGCAAACAAATTGACAATTAAATTGATTACTTTTGTAATTAGTTTGGTTGTGTATTCCAATTAGATTAATTATGGGTTCTCTTGTAATTAATCTAGTTGAGTATTTTCGTGTCTCCATAAGTTCTCTTATGTTGAGCACAATCAATTAAATTGATCACTTCTTGTGTTTAATTTGATTGCGTATTCTGATTATATTAATCATGGGTTTACTTGTGATTAATTTGATTGAGTTTTTGGATATAGAAAATCATTCTTATGGTTTTTGGTGTCCAATAAAAATCCTTCTTTTTCTTTTGAATTAAGGTCGCTCTTGTTGTTCTTTCGGGAATGACATCTAATGGGAGAGAGTTCTTTTGAACTCGTGCTTAATGGTCATATCTTGAGGGGTGTGTGGCTGTGGAATTTTAGAGGGGTTATCTTGTATCTTTAAACTCCTTGATAAATGCATTTAGCTTCGGCTTTATGATTGCATCTAAATTAATTGGTATGTATTTTTTCCTTTTGTCATGAAATGTCTCTCTCAGAAATTTCATTATGATCCTGTTCTTGTACCTTTGCCAATTTTATTGACAAAAAGGGGGAGAATTAATATGTAGTTCACACTACAAATACATATGGTTTTCGGATCATTGTGTAAGGGGGAGTGGTTTCCATGTGATATGGAGTATTGACTAAGGAGGGGTGATACATATCACCATAGTATTATTGTTGAAGTTGTGATACAATTGAACTTTGACACTGAGTAATAATACTGTGACACTGTATAACAATGATCGAGAACTATGTTTTCTCATTGTTATAGTTACGGATATTCAACAGCGGTGATGCTAAACTTACAACCTTTGGGATCATTAGAGTACTTGGAAGTGACGAAGATTTCGAAGAATGTTGAAAATTAGACATGTGGAAGAGGAGCTACTAAAGTTTCTTTATCTTTTTTTGTATTCCATATGTATTGATAGTTTTGTCACTAAAATTGAAAAAGGGGGAGATTGTTAGAGAATTGCTCGGTCGAACTCGCATGCGTTGCTATCTCAAGCATGTTTGTCAATGTTAGTGATCAAAACTATAAGTCTTGATTTCTAGTATATTATAGCTAAGTCTCGAACTAGGATAGAAAGTGTAGTTGAGCTCAAGGACTTCATGGCGATTCATCATACAAGTAGAAGAACTAATAAAGGAACCGATGGAACTTCTCGACAAAAAGGTATGTGAAGACTTGAACTTATCTATCACTCAAAAGTCTATCTACTCTATCTCCTACTCTTTGAGACAAAAAGTCGTATGCTATATATATATACTTGGATTATACACATTTGGTATTTCGAGCCGAGTATAACTCGTCTATCTATATCTCGAAATATGTGTTGGTAATCTTTTCGCTTCGATCAAGTTTATCTTTACCTAGTGACGAAAAGCATGATATGTTTCAATCATCTTGAAAATTGCTTTGACGAGAAATGGTGTAACAACTGTATAACATCCTCTAAGAATGTTTCAATGATTGAAATGAGAGTTTAGATTACATAACCAATGGTGGACATAAGCATTATTGTGGAAACACATTTATGCATAAGTCCTATTCCTTGAACCAAAGTTTGCGAACTTTGTTGATCAAGAGAACCGGAAGAATGGCGTGAGCCAAGTCCACGAACTCAGTCCGCGAACTGCCGAAGTTCTCAAACCCGAGAATTTCTGCTGGAGTTGACAAACTACTTGCGTGAAGCTAAGTCCACGAACCCAGTCCGCGAACCAGCGAAGTTCTCATACCCGAGAATTTCTGCTGGAGTTTGTAAACTCTACCCGGTAACTTAAGTTCGCGAACCTAGTCTGCGAACTTGAGAAGGTTATATATCCGAAGATGATTTATGAACTTAAACTTAAAAAGACTAAGGAATGAAGTTTGCAAACCGTGGCTATAAAAGTTCATGAACCGATTCAAGTGAATCAAATCATCTTTGCTTCAGTTGTGTCTTGTGTAGTACATAAGATTTCCTTGCAATTAAACAACTCTCTAACTAGTTCATTTGAAGTCATTTGAACTAGATATTGTGAAGAAGAACATGGTTGATATGAAATTCTCACATGGATAACCTTTTGGTTAATTATTGTTGAACCAACAAGTGCATGCGTTTGGGTACAGTTAACAAACCTAGAAGCGTGCATTGTCAAGTGTGTGTAACAAGCTAAGTTTTCAATCTAACGGTTGGGAAATATTAGCTTGAATCTAAATCAGGTTTTCATCTAACGTTGGATATGATTGCTTTGTTACCAAGGTAACCTCATTGAAAACCCTGATTTGAAAGACTATATAAAGGAGACATCTAGTATTGTGCAAAAATAATCCCCACACCTTACGTGGGATACTAGTTTGCATGCTAGAGTCGATTCTCCTTTAACCTTTGGTTTTCTTCTTCTAAAACCAGGTTCACGACTTAAGGACTTCATTGGTATTGTGAAGCCAGACCGATACTACTTTTATCGTAGTTGTGTGATATGATCTTGCATCTTCTATCGTACGAGTACAATCAGATTGATTGGCTTGAGATTGATATCTCTGATATAAAAAGTAATCACAAACATATTCATCTCATTGTTTGTGATTCGCAACATCTTGTTTTGCTACCATACAATTAAGATTATTGTGAGGTGATTGGTAACTCTAGGCTGTTCTTCGGGAATATAAGACCGAATTATCAATTGGTTCCTATTTACCTTGATTATTATCAAAAGACGGAAAAAAATCTTTAGGGTTTATCTGTGGGAGACAGATTGATCCTTTGATAGACTTGTCTGTGTTAGACATATTTGTTTATTGTCAAAGCCTGCGATTTTGGGTCGTAGCAACTCTTAGTTGTGGGTGAGATCATCGAAGGGAATCAAGTGCGCAGTATCCTGCTGGGATCAGAGGCGTAGGGAGTATAACTGTACCTTGGATCGGTGGGAGACTGATTGGGGTTCAAATACAGCCCAGTCCGAAGTTAGATTGGAGTAGGCCAGTGTCTCTAGCGGCTTAATCAGTGTGTGTTCAACCTGGACTAGGTCCCGGGGTTTTTCTGAATTTGCGGTTTCCTCGTTAACAAAATTTCTGGTGTCTGTGTTATTTCAATTTCCGCATTATATTGTTTTATTTTTATAATTGAAATAATACAGGTTGTGCGTTTAGATCATCAATTAGAATAATCCAACCTTTGGTTGTTGACTGTCATTGATTGATCCTTGGATATTGGTCTTTGGTACCATCCAAGTTATTCCTTGTGTTTGATTAAAGACTCGTTGATTTCTATTAGCTTGAGTAAATCAAAACAAGAGAGGGATATTAAATCCTTGACATACTTTTACCTAAATTGAGTCTGACTGTCTAGTTGATTCTCTAGAAAGTATTTCGGAGTTAGTCCATACAGATTGCTAAGCGAAATATTGGGTGGTGTTGTTAGACCCCCGCTTTTTCAAGAATTTCCTATCTTTTTTACGCGGGAATATTTAGGTTTTGAGATCGTTTAGAGCGTGAAAACAGCTCGACAGTAAAAACTCAGGAAGAATTCAGGAGGAATTCTATCAGTTTTTAGTCATGACCTAGCTCGCCTTTTAAGCTGCTGCTTTAAAGCGATTTGATTGGTTGAAAGGGAAAAGGGGTTGGCAGACAGCAAAATGGGGCATGGCCGGAGTGTAGGCTACGACTTTGGAGCAATCAGATTGTCCGATGGGAAAGGGGGCCGGTAAACAACAGTATGGAGCACGGCCGGTAGGTAATTGGCGGCGCTAGTTAGGGAAAACCGACTAGCCAAATGGTGCGGCCGCGATCCTGTTGCCACTGCCTCTATTTGTCGCAGTTTCCCTTTATTTCTTATTTTTCAACTTTTTGGTAGGATGTTGCTCCTACTAGTTCCATGATGGACCAATTTCCTAGTTTGCCTAGGTTGTCTTGACCAATAGGGATCGAGATATTGTGCAACCGTTTAGGGAAAAAACCTGATTTTTGTAAATTGATAAAATTAGGTCAGAAATATTTAACTTTGTGAGCTGACAAAAAATTAATCAATTTTGGTGAATTTTACACGTTGGTATAAAATCACTAATTTTTATCTTGGAGAGCAGTGCAGCTTGCGCGTCTTTGATTGAGTACCTTCATGCACATCTTAATCCTGATACTTCGGGAAATTCATGCTACTCAGACGAGAGTGAACATTAATTGTCATATCATGTCAATATTAGGAGTTCATCTGGGGAACATAGCATATGATAGATACTCGGTAAGCTATGCATTAGTGAATAATGCAGACGGGAGCTTGAATGAAATTCATTCCAATAAATTTCGTAAATATTGAATTACATAGTCCATATGTTATCAGAGAGGTATAGACGATCATCAACTTCTTGACAGCTCTACTTCTTTGCAGAAAGCAGGCATACAAGTATGGAGTTTTACGATTTTAGCCCTGAACTAAAAACCACCCTCAACAATTATGAACTGGGGTTGTCGGTGGGGTTGGATGGCGATAAATCAGTGAAGAAGAGAATTCATGGTGTTGTGTTCAAACTTCATAGAAGAAAAATCGATTAGGGTTTCTATCGGGATTGAGTTCGATTCAAGTAGAAGAAGGGTCTGTTGAAGATAAATCTGGTTAGGTTTTGTGTTAATTTGTAGAAACAACAAAGAAATTGAATCTGCTGGGAGGGAATTGATGGCTCGATTTGAAGAACTAGGGTTTTGAATTTGGTGTTTCAGTTGAAGCTTAATTAGACATGATGATGTTTGTGTTTGATTGATTCATATGGATTGTTGATGTATAAAGCAGAAACTGAAGATGGTGATGTATTGGCTAGGCAGAGTGAAATAGGAGCTGAATATTACAAGGAATGTTGTGTGAATATTTGGAGTTGAATCTGCAGATTGAGGTAGCAATGAGCAGTGAGGGTGATATCTGGTGTTGCTGGTTGAGATGGTGATACTGGTGATGAACACTGCAGGTGTTGGTGATGATAAAAGAGGGGTTTAATTCTGATTTCAAGATGGATGATGAATTACAATTAGGGTTTGAACAAGAAACTGTTATGAAGAAATGGAATGTGCTAGTGGTTTGGATGCATAGATGGAGCTGGTGCTGTTGGTTGTGAAGCTAAAAAATGAGTAGAGAAGAAAAAATAAGCTGGTGCAATAGAATGATCAATAGATTAATCTAGTATACACTCCAAACAATCTAATAATCAATCATAAACCCTAGAAATAGTTAAAACAAACGACGATGATTAAAACTCTCAATAGATTTGTATTAATTAGAAAGCTTCACGCTTAGAACATTGAATTCATCCTTAATTAACAAACTATTTAGCTACGCATATTACAAAGAAGATAAAGAATGGTGGTTCCCCCTAAAGGGGTAAACCCTAGGTTTTTGATGTAGAATAAACCCTAGCTTATGATATGAGATGTTCTGACGTGAAAGGACTAATACCTATTTATATAGGTTTACATTGCTTGGCCTTCAAGTATCTAATTTGGTTCAAGAACCCGACCCGAAAATACGAAATAAAGACCCTAACCGTGAATTTTGGCCTTCAACAATATGCAAACCCGTTTGCATACTTAAATTTCAGTTAAGTCTAGGGAAATAAGTATGCATACCCGTTTGCATACTGAAAATCCGTTTGCGCACCCGTTTGCATACTTTTCCTGTCTTCAGTATTCGATAAAAACATGTACGAACTCAGAATGACCTCAATATTTTTTTGCATTATTTTCCTCTTTCAATTCTTTTTAAGATGGTGATGAGAAATCCTGAATTTGAATGATTTAATATCGGTCTTTGGCCCGTCTCTTGATTTTGAGCGTTTTGCTCCCTTTCGTCGCACTTCTTCCACTTCTCTTCAACTCAGGCACTTGGATACTTGGAATACTTATATTCCTAGCTCTTTTTAGCACTTTGTAGCTCCTTTTTGGATGATTCACCTAATAGAGACAAATAAGAGAAAACAAGAGTAATAGTATGAATACATGCAAGAATAATAACTTAAACAAGTATGGAATGGATACTAAAATCATATGAATTATGCACTTATTAAATTCCCACACGCTTAGATTTTGCTAGTCCTCTAGCAAACTAAATCAAACTAATCCAAGATACAACAACTCCATTTCGTTGAGAATACGGTTACACTTAGCTAATGTAACATGCCTTTAATCCCCTAGGTGTCCCTAGTGGACAAGTTATATTCTCGTAAGGGTTTACAAGAGGTATACCCACACAACCTACTCCAATTTCTCGCCTTGGAAGAACTACTAAGGCAGACATAAAGCAGAAAACCAAATAATTAGCTTGCATATGTTCTTTAGCTGCAAACATCCCACAAACATTCCAATCATCACACACAAGAAATTACTTACGTATGACATTCAACTTGACTGCATAACTCTACTAAGATATTCATCGTACTTGTTGCAACGTTTGCCGCCACACTCGCATACTGAAATCACATGGATAGATAAGAGAATGGAAATATAAAAGTGAAGTGTGCAGCTTGTGACTAAAGTGAAGATGTTACCTACAATACTTGTATGAATGTCATCAAAGGATTTTTATTTATAGCGCAATAGTTGAGAGAAGCACTCATATAACTCGACCATATGATTAGATACTCTAAGCGCAACAAATATGTGATAGTTCCCTTGGATCCTGCATTCCACGCTTGTTTAGGCGACGGAGTTAGGGAAAACATTTCACACATACTGCTATCCAAATGTCGAGAACCTCATCAATAGTCTTTTTGACTTGTTAAATAATGATGATATGTTTCATTCATTTCATCACTACATGATTAATTCTCATGGATCCCGCGTTCCACGCTTGTTTAGGCGACGGAGACAGGGAGAATCATATCTTTGAATTATTAATAATGTCGGTATATGAAGAGGAGCCTAATATATATATATATATATATATGTACTAGGTATCACCCCGGCCTATGGACGGGGCTCAATTTTTTTCGATTTTTGTTTGTTGTTTGGACGGTTGGTCAGTATTTTCCCACAAAATTTTTGGTCATGCCATAATTGTCAAGGCATGTTTAGTTAGTCAGATTATAAGGTCCCGACCATTATGGACGAACGTAATATCTGGTTAGTCTGGTCGTCTCACAATGTGTTATTAATCGGACTAACCTTTTTGTGGTATTTTGGGATTAGTTAGGCCAATCTTCCATTAAGGTAGAATTTTGTAGGCTTGCTTGAAACAATTGTGAAGAAGTTATTAAGTTTTGTGGCTAACCACATACAAATTTTAACACCAAACTATCTTAGGGGAAGAAAAGAAAAATGGTAAAATGATGCAAAGAGTCTTCAGAGTTCAGAATCAACGGTACCCACTAAAACTAAAGCACCGTGGTGCGTCATAATCCCCGGGAGTAACTTAATATGAAAGTCCATTATATTGATAATAATAATTCACTTTTGTATTAGGTGTTGCAGAGTTGATGTTGCACGTGTCTTCTATATCGTGATTCGTGATAACTGGACTCCATTACTAGGAAGCTGGCGAAATAAACAACTTCCTCTTTACAAATGTAAATCCTAAAATTTCATTATGAAACTTCAAAACGGAATCTTATTTTTGCTTCGTCTCTTAAATGCGACGACCGTTACAAAATTTTGATGGATTTTCAGGAATCAGAACATCTCAGATTAAATTCCAGGTAATTCATTCCAAACCCTATAATTGTTGTCTGCCAATTAAGGAAAAATTCGCACTGATACTAAATTGATTTGAAATTTGATATGGGTTTTGAGTTTAAATTACATATGCCAGGTGTGTAGACTACTTGAATCAAATAGTAATGTTTTACATTGAATACCCTATCTCATTTTGTCCAAAAATACTCTTCTTCATACGGAGAGCTTATTTTGAATATACATACTTTTTAATGAAAACAACTAATGATATTCTGCTGCTCCTATATATTATCAATTGATCTGTTTTTATATTTGATAGTAAATTTCTGTCCATCGTTGTTTGTCTATCCCTTCATAAGAAATTAATTTTTTTTGGATAAAAGAAACATCGTTACAATTTAGGATGTGGTTGTTGCCTAAATCAGCATTTAAGTCGACTTTGGTCCGCAACTTATCTTGCCAAAGTTACTTAACGCATTTGCTTTATCTTTCTTTATGCATTCACAAACCTTTTGTGAACGTTCTTGCTTTGAATTTTTATATATGCTAAGCTTATTCGGTAGAAACCAAAACAATTGCATCTTATGATTAGATGGATACGTCATGGTGTTCATAGGTCTAACCATTTTTGTTTAAGCTTCACCCTTGAGCCGACCCTAACCTTGTATTCTTAGGATCAATAAAATTAAGATGTAATTTTTCTTGCATAAATTCTTCTGTTTTTTTAACGGTAACTTGTTTCACTGGAATTTTCCCATTATTATTCAGTTTGTAATTGAACTTTCGATTTTATTGTTTTTTGTAGAACAAAATAGGTGACATAAACATGGATCGCAACAATGGATCATTATTCCTCATTTTGCTTGTCCTCTAATATGTTGTTTAAGGCTCTTTACTCATGCCAACCTTCACAAAACATATGTAATTAAGTGGTTCTTTATATTTGATATGTTCTTTAGCTGCAAACATCCCACAAACATTCCAATCATCACACACAAGCAATTATTTATGTGTGACAATCAACTTGATTGCATAACTCTACTAAGATAGTCATTGTACTTGTTGCAACGTTTGCCGCAACATTCGCATACTGAAATCACATAGATAGATAAGAGAATGGAAATATAAAAGTGAAGTGTGCAAATGTTGACTAAAGTGAAGATGTTACCTACAATACTTGTATGAATGTCGTCAAAGGATTTTTATTTATAGGGCAATAGTTGAGAGAAGCACCCATATAACTCGACCATATGATTAGATACTCTAAGCGCAACAAGTATGTGATAGTTCCCTTGGATCCTGCATTCCACGCTTGTTTAGGCGACGGAGCCAGGGAAAACGTTTCACACATACTGCTATCCAAATGTCGAGAACCTCATCAACAGTCTTTTTGACTTGTTAAATAATGATGATATGTTTCATTCATTTCATCGACTACATGATTAATTCTCATGGATCCTGCGTTCCACGCTTGTTTAGGCGACAAAGACAGGGAGAATCATATCTTTGTATTATTAATAATGTCGGTATATGAAGAGGAGCCTAACATATATATATATATATGTACTAGGTACCACCCCGGCGTACGGCCGGGGATCAACCTTTTTTCGATTTTTGTTTGTTGTTTGGACGGTTGGTCAGTATTTTTCCACAAATTTTTTGGTCATGCCATAATTGTCAAGGCATGTTTAGTTAGTCAGATTATAAGGTCTCGACCATTATGGACGATCGTAATATCTGGTTAGTCTGGTCGTTTCACAATGTGTTATTAATTGGACTAACTTTTTTGTGGTATTTTTGGGATTAGTTAGGCCAATCTTCCATTAAGGTAGTATTTTGTAGGCTTGCTTGAACATTTTGTAGGCTTGCTTGAAACAATTGTGAAGAATTTATTAAGTTTTGTGGCTAACCACATACAAATTTTAACACCAAACTATCTTAGCGGAAGAAAAGAAAAATGGTAAAATGATGCAAAGAGTCTTCAGAGTTCAGAATCAACGGTGCCCACTAAAACTAAAGCACCGTGGTGCGTCATAATCCCCGAGAGTAAGTTAATATGAAAGTCCATTATATTGATAATAATAATTCACTTTTGTATTAGGTGTTGCAAAGTTGATGTTGCACGTGTATTCTATATCGTGATTCGTGATAACTTGACTCCATTATTAGGAAGCTGGCGAAATAAACAACTTCCTCTTTACAAATGTAAATCCTAAAATTTCATTATGAAACTTCAAAACGAAATCTTATTTTCTGTTTCGGCTCTTAAATGCGACGAACGTTACAAAATTGTGGTGGATTGTCAGGAATCAGAACTTCTCGGATTAAATTCCAGGTAATTCATTCCAAACCCTATAATTGTTGTCTGCCAATTAAGGAAAAATTCGCACTGATACTAAATTGATTTGAAATTTGATATGGGTTTTGAATTTAAATTACATATGCCAGGTGTGTAGACTACTTGAATCAAATAGTAATGTTTACATTGAATACCCTATCTCATTTTGTCCAAAAATACTCTTCTTCATAAGGAGAGCTTATTTTGAATATACATATTTCTTAATGAAAACAACTAATGATATTCTGCTACTCCTTTATATTACCAATTGATCTGTTTTTAAGTTTGATGGTAGTCCATCGTTGTTTGTCTATCCCTTCATAAGAAATTAATTTTTTTTGGATAGAAGAAACATTTTTACAATTTAGGATGTGGTTGTTGCCTAAATCAGCATTTAAGTCGACTTTGGTCCGCAAATTATCTTGCCAAAGTTACTTAACGCATTTGCTTTATCTTTCTTTATGCATTCACAAACCTTTTGTGAACGTTCCTGCTTTGAATTTTTATATATGCTAAGCTTATTCGGTAGAAACAAAAACAATTGCATCTTTTGATTAGATGGATACATCAAGGTGTTCATAGGTCTAACAATTTTTGTTTAAGCTTCACCCTTGAGCCGACCCTAACCTTGTATTCTTAGGATCAATAAAATTAAGATGTAATTTTTCTTGCATGAATTCTTCTGTTTTTTTAACGGTAACTTGTTTCACTGGAGTTTTCCCGTTATTATTCAGTTTGTAATTGAACTTTCGATTTTATTGTTTTTCGTAGAACAAAATAGGTGATATAAACATGGATCGCAACAATGGATCATTATTCCTCATTTTGCTTGTGCTCTAATTTTTTTTTAAGGATCTTTACTCATGCCAACCTTCACAAAACATATGTAATTAAGTGGTTCTTTATATTTGATATGTTTTATTGGCCTTGTTAGATTACAGGAGTTGCTGAGGGCATTAGAGCTGGAGTACACTTTAACCCATATGTCACCTAGGAAGGCAGGGTACAGATCTTTCAACTCGTTGGCATGAGAAGTTTATTATATTTATGGACATGTAACAACATTATTCCTGATTCTTTTAATATCCTTACTCCTGATTAAGTGATAGCAGATGGTCAAGTATGGTGGTCTTTAATTGCAAAACTTGGTTCAGGATATTTTGAATTGGGAAAGCTTCTACTTAAGTGGGAGATTGCAGAAACTGGTATGTCTATTTTACGGATAGAGATATTTTTTCTTAAAGATACATGGCATTTGGGAGAGTTTTTCTGATGATAGATGGTCTTTCATATCCTTGCAGGTTGGACAATATAAACATTTTGCAGGTTGGACAATATAAACATTAAAAATCTGAACTTAAATGATCTGAGACTTGCAACTTCTACTGGACTTCTTGGTTTACCATCACTGAGGTTTGATCTTAAATTTTTCTATTATTCAGTTTTTTAATTTCTTAAAATTTTGTTAATTCAACAATATTAATAAACGCATTTGAAATTTAGGTATGAGGGTTGAAATTTCTTTACTTATTAGTGATCAAGAAAAGAGTTTTTCTCACTTCTTCTGACAATTGCAAGCTATAAATGATGCTAGTTACCTGTGAGTTTGACAAAATTCTTGTCATAATTGTGTCTTTTAATCTTTTACTTCGCCACATATCCAACTGGGAGAAGTAATAAAATATGTATCCAAAGCCTAAAGGTAACACTATATATTGATGATTTTTCTTTGCATGTTTCTAGCTAAAAAAATAAATATTTCTTCTGAACTTTAGATGACACATCTGTTTTGAAAGAAAAATATTCTTCTAATCAATTTGATTGTCAATTGTAAGATTCTTTGTCTGATACTTTTGTTGATTGTTCATCAGATACGTCATTGTGTGAGTTTTGATGTTCTCATTGTATTTGATAAGTATATGCATTATATAGATTAATGCAAAAGAGTTGTAGTTTTCTTTGTCTAGTAGTTGATGTTTTCCTTTATATATTTTTTTATGACTGATGTCTATCAATTTGATACCATCTCTTTTATAATTTAATCAAGTAAAATTCCTTACACGAAGCACATGGGTTGAATTTGAAATATATAAAATCTTTACATATGAAATTCACGTTTATGCTTGCTCTTTAGATGTATGATTGTCAATATGTGCATGGTCTTTTTAGTAACTAAATATGTGGTTTTCTTGTATATAATTGTCCACCAATTATTACTGGGATGTTCTATTTATATCCATAGTCCTCTCAAATTCCATAATGAACACACCAAACCAAAGACATTGGGATTGGTCACCTGCTTTGTTAAATATGGATAAGTGAATTAGGGCTTAAAGATCGGCTTTTATTTCGAACATTACAACCGCAAATGGTGTTACCTGTCAGTCGTTAGATAAAATTTCTATAAACCATGTCTTTCAATCTGTTAGTTTGCTATATGTGATTACGGCTTACCTCATATTGATGAAGACGGACATTCAACCTCTCTTCTCTTTTTCCGAGATTGTGCCCTATCCAACCAAAATACCAGATGTTATTGCTTTATAAGTATCTCATTCTTCCTAGTATTGGTTCCACAAAGATTGTTAGCGAAGACTCGGCTTCTTATAGGTGGATGGTTTAAAATTCGAGTTGTTTAATATTTGGAAAAACCTTTTGTATCAGGAAACCGATAATTAAGGTAAAATAATATTATTTAATAAGGAAACCTTTGACGGATATCAAGCCCCCTTCAGGGCACAGTTTTAGTGTGGTCACAGTTCACTAAAAACTCTGTACACAATTTTGGTGCAGTCACAATTCATTAAACTCTAACATCGATTCCGGCTAGCTGGGTCAATTTTGGTTGGGCCGGGGCAAAAGTATCATCTCATGAACGGACGAACGGATATATATCTCGCCAACAAACGATCCAAGCCGCTGGATAACGAAATCAAAGGAAGAAAATATCCAAAGACAGACACAACGTTTTCTTATAATATATATATATATATATATATATATATATTTGATTTTTGATTTATGGCTCACTCTTTATGAGTGTGAGACGATTTCCTATGGGGCTTTTATATAAATTCAACCAACGTTATCTTGCTACAACATCCATGGAAGTACTAGGATTCCACCAAATCACTTAGAGAAACATATAACTACAAAAATAAAAATAAAGTAATTCAGTAATGTTTAGTTGCGAGAACTAATTAAATTTTTTCCAACGACTACCATGCTATTGCTAGCACCTGAGTTTCGCATTCAATTATGAAAACGTATTGGTAGGCTCAGAAACCTACAATAAAATACTGCAAGTGCACGACGTCTAATTAGTAGACAATAGCAAATACAGGTCGTTCCCACGAGGAATGTGAAAATACTACTACTATCTAATACCAATAATCAACCAAATTCAATATTTTAGAATGTTTATGGAACAATGAAGGCAAAACAATAAAAACGTAATTAAGGATGTGAAAGTGTTAAGGTTCCGGGAATCCGTTGTAGGAAATTTATTTGTATTCAATCACAAAGATTTCTAATTTACTCATGTAAATTAGCAAACCTAGCTACTAGTACAAGGAAGATATTTCGTTAATAATCATCGACTAGAATTATCATTATCAAAATGGTAGTTTGTTCTCACCTTAATGTAGAATTCTCAAGCACTAGATATACATGGCATAAATAGTCAAATGAAATTTATAATTTAATTATTGCAAAGGTTCAAGGAGTTATTATACTAATCAAACTATGGATCATACATGGCATAGAACATGACAAATCATTAACATGAAGTTCAATTGGTAGAAAACCCTTGTTTAAGAACCCCAAATAAATCAACCTACAAGTTCATCCTTTCACCCTAACGTGGATCTAGCTAACCATGGATTTCTCAATATCCATAACCAAATTAAATAAAATCTCTAGCTAATCGAAATGGAATCAACAACTCAAACCCTAGTCTTCTTCAAGTTGAAGCTGCCTAGCCACGCCTCCCATCCGGCCACCATATCCTCCTTCAAACTAGCTCAATAAATCCCCAAAATTTGTTCCATTATCTGTCTTCTCATAAATATCCCTTTTGCACTGATTTTCCACGTGCTCTTTCAATGTCATTCAAGATCCCTAGCTTTGATGCTAAATAATTCTCAATCAGGACCATTCACTTGAACCCATACGAACCAGATATCAGACCATGCCAAGAATCTCTCAATCTGCTGTTGTGATGAAATGAAAAAGAACTACCATCGGCAATTCACGACCCCCATTCACTATCTCACGCATCTTCGAGATGTAAGCCAACAACACCTTCGACCATCAATTCAGTTCAGAAATCCCAATTATAAGCTTCACCATTTATCCTTCAAGCGTTCCTCTGATTCTCGAGACTTTCTTCTTGTTGATAATGATGATATGTGGAGTTACAAACCTACTACATGTTGTGCTTATAAGAAAATGGATACGTTGTCCACTATTTGTTTAAGCTCTAATGGGCTCCTCTGTTGTGAGATGAATAAGTGGAAGCCCTACCATCGTTGACTCTCAATTGTCTTTGGTTCCATGAACCCCATCATTGATACTTTTAGTTGCAAACACCATTTTAAGTGCGTATTTACTCGTTTATCATTCCGAAGATTGGATTTACTTGTAATTCCGATAAAAGCATTAAAATTGTGATATTATCCAAAATATTGAGTCCTAACTAATATAAATATGGGTATAAAATGTATCACTTAAGTGCTTATCAACACCCCCACACTTATATTTTGCTAGTCCTCGAGCAAAACAAAGAATATATCCGCTCCACATCAGGATAAATATCCGCTAAACAACTGGATATGTAGAGATGTCTGCTAAACAACGAGACGGATCCACTAAACAGTGGAAAGAGAGGTATGCTAAACAGCTAGACAGATCCATTAAACAGTGGATAGAGATGTTTGTTAAACAGCTAGACAGAAAGACCAGCTAAACAGCTGATCAAGTCATTTTTTAATATTTTTTTAATCAAAATTTCTAATGAAGGTGCCACTCCCCCACACTTAAACATTACATTGTCCTCAATGTAACTGAGTCATCCAACATAGAAATTAAAATGGGAAATTCAAGCAAACAAATAAAAGATAGAGTAAAGGTAACAAATCTGATGGGTTGACTCCAATGAAGCAAAAGGTATTTGTTTCCCTACTTGTGCCAGCCAAGAATATCAAACAGGGTGCTGATGCACCAAAGTAATCTGCCAATCATATACTTATAGTCTGAAAAGTTGTGGATCAACCCAACAAATCCGGTCAGCTGCAAATACGAACCCGTAAACTCTATAAACCTCCAAAAAGATGTGTAAACCCATTCCCAATAAAAAACAGTCCTTAATCGAGATAAATAAATCACCCACATGGAAAACAAACATATGATGTATATTAGTTTCTATATGGGAAATACACTCTAAATTAGGCTCAAGATCAGCTGAAATAATGCTAGTCAACACATTATCTTCACTAGAAATCAGAGTAGGCAATGTGTTGACAATATAAAAAGGTATCATTTTTAGCAAACTCAACATAATGATTTAAACCTGTATCTAAAGGTTCCAGTTTATCAAAATCAGTAACTCTTAAATCTGGTTCTAAGTCCGCGGAAATAACTTTCGTTGTTGAGTTACCTTGATTAACCATTGGAGGGCACAATGCATTGACAATGTCAATAAGCATAGGATCATCATAATTTGCAGAGTGGGCTAAACAAACTGAGATTGGTTCAAAATCAATAGTTACCTGCCGAGTACCAATCGCCTCCACATTCATATCGGCAATCAGGAAATCATAAGATGGATCAACAAAACAGGTGCTCAATGGAGCAACAATATCATGAATAATCGCCTCATTATTATCTGCCACTAAGTGACTTATATGAATCTCATTATTTAAATGATTAGAAGGTATCTCATTATGAACGTCTACTATCTCGTCATTAGTCTCAACAATATTATCTTCTGTATAACCAGGTTCTTCTAAGTTATCATTATCAGAATAAATAGTGTCTCTAATACAACTCTCGTCATTTTGAATTGGCAAATAATCAGTAATATAATCATGAGTTGGATAAGATACACTAGATTCAGATGTTATACCGGTATCATTATTCCTAAAATCACTATCAATGTCAAGTACATCATCATCCTCAAAGCATACTGATTCATTATCTACAACGGTTTCATTATTAGTGTCATCAATATGAGAAAAATCAGAACTAGAATCATCGTATAGACGACGATCCTCTACTGGTTTCGTAAGTTCAACAATTATTTTATCGGTTTCGGCAGAACTTTTAGCAGATTCAATGGCAAATAACTCCCTTTGTTTGACCAATTATTCCAAACTAGATACGAGAGACGAAGATAGTTCACTGAAAAATTGGTTATCTCTTTCATAAGGTGACTCATATGTGTGAATAATAATTGGAATCAAAATAATTTGTCTCATAACCTGGGTAAAGTTGGTAATGATCATAATCTTCACAAGGTACAGAATGATCATACCTATGAGAATAATTCCAATCATTATTTACACTCGGATCTAACAGGTTCCTGATAATGAGAAAGTGCATATGCATACTCCTCAGGTGAAATATCAGATGACTCCTCTGTCTCAGCTCTTTTGGTAAGATTCTAAAAAGCTATAAAAGAAGCCAACTCACTAAAGATCCCAATACAAAGTAAAATTTTACCCAATAACTCACCTTGCAAAACCTTTGCGAGAATATCAAACACTTACTTTGTAGCCCGTTATCGGTTTCAGCCGCCGCACTATGGACTATACATGGCATAGAACATGAAAAATGTAGCTAGAAGGTAAGACATTGATAAAGAGACAAATCGTTAACATTAAGTTCAATTGGTAGAAAACCCTTGTTTAAGAACCCAAATAAATCAACCTACAAGTTCATCCTTTCACCCTAACGTGGATCTAGCTAGCCATGGCTTTCTCAAAATCCATAAACAAATTAAATAAAATCTTTAACTAATAAAAATGGAATCAAAAACTCAAACGCTAGTCTTCTTCAAGTTGCAGCTGCCTAGCCGCGCCTCCCAGCCGGCCTCCCTATCCTCCTTCAAACCAGTTCAATAAATCCCCAAAATTTGTTCCATTATTTGTCTTCTCATAATTATCCTTTTTGCACTGATTTTCCATGTGCTCTTTCAACGTCATTCAAGAGCCCTAGCTTTGCTGCTGAATAATTCTCAATCGGGACCATTCACTTGAACCCATACGAACCAGATATCAGACCATGCCAAGAATCTCTCAATCTGTTGTTGTTATGATGAAATGAAAGATAACTACCATCTGCAATTAACGACCCCCATTCACTATCTCACGCATCTTCGAGATGTAAGCTCGCAACACCTTCGACCATCAATTCAGTTCAGAAATCCCCAAGTTAAGCTTCTCCACTTGCTTATGATTCTCGAGACTTTCTTCTTGTTGATAATGATGATATGTGGAGTTACAAACATACCACATGTTGTGGTTATAAGAAAATGGACACGTTGTCCACTATCTGTTTAAGCTAGGGGTGTCAACGGGTCCGGGTCCTCCCGGGTATCACTAGACCCGAACCCTATTTATAATTGTCGGGTCCGGTTCCTAACGGTTCCGGGTCCGGTTCCTAAACTTGTGGACCCAGAACCGGACCCGTTTAAATACCCGGGTACCCGTCGGTTCCGGGTACCCATTGGGTCTTAATAAAACTATTTAAAAAACCTCAAAAACTTAATATATTTCTCTTTTTGGCTTGGATTTAAGTAATTTTTATAAAAATTTATTATTATTTCTTATTAATGTACTAAATAAAGGTTAAATGTAAGAGAAAAAATTTAAATGAGTAAAATATCAAAGCTAAAACTAGCAAAAATACTTGTAATTTTGCTAAAAACATGAATAAAAGAATGAATAAACGGGTACCCGATACCCGCGGGTACCCAACGGGTATTACCCGTTTGGACCCGTTTAAATTCGGGTCCGATCGGGTAATTACCCGCCGGATCCTAAGTAGCTAATGGGTCCAACTTTAGGACCCGGAACCGGACCCAAATATACCGGGTCCGGTTCCGGGTCCGGGTAATGGGTACCCATTGACAACCCTAGTTTAAGCTCTAGTGGAAGCCCTACCAACGTTGACTCTCAACTGGCTTGTGTGCCATGAACCCCATCATTGATATTGATACTTTTTGTTGCAAACACCATTTAAGTGCTTATTTACTCGGAATGGAGATCGAATTTACTTGTAATTCTTGTAAAAGCAGTAAAATAGTGATATTAGTCAAAATATCGAGTCCTAACTAATATAAATATGGATATAAAATGTAGCACTTACGTGCTTATCACGTATATAATTAAGGATTGTAGAACGATAAAGTGGAACTCAATATATAACCGTGAGAACCGTTTCAACCTAAAAAGGTTTAAAGTGTCATCCTAAATAGCTCATAATTAACTCCAAAAGATGAAGTCTCAAGAATGCAAGAAATCAAAGAGTGTTTTTTTTTATTTACTAGGTATCACCCCGGCCTACGGCCGGTGCTCAATCTTTTTCGATTTTTTGTTGTTGTTTGGTCGGCAAGTAAGTACTCTCCCACAAAATTTTAGTCATAATTCCAGTCCAAAATAATAAAATTCTATCAAATTTCTATTTAATTTTGGATTTTTTAATATTTAGAAAACAAACTTTTATTACAACTCCATTGCTTATTAGGTGAACGTGCTTATATTGGAGTTTTATTATAGAATTTATTATAGAATTTTAGAAATCAGATTCCGTTACCACATTCATTTACTAACTATTTTAGTCATTTAGTCTCCTCTCTATTGTTTACAGAGCTGTGCAGATATTAACTTCGTCTCATTGGCGGGTTATTCTTTCCCTTAACCAACTGGCAATGTTTAGTAGAGGTTGTACATTTAAGAACACAGAATATCCACTCTCCTTGAATGTGGGCAGGGATCATTTGAATATCTTAAGAAATCAAGGTCGACAACGATGATATGCAGCATTTTTCGTCATTTACATACCAACTTGATATTTCTGTAGAGACGGCAGGTACTAAAGTGTGGATGCAAAGAATTGGTTTCTGCATTAATCTGAAGCCAAAAAATTAAGAAGTAAAGAATTTCATATGATGCTTGAACCATATTTTATATACGTAGCTGGTTTGCACAATTTTATTTCTAATTGTATTTAGATGCAACTAACTTTTTTTGGAACTTGTATCTTGTGAATCATTTGATTGAAAACTCATCCATCAATACTTAAATGAAAAAAGAATTATCGTTAACTTCCAAAATACACCAAAATTGAAGCATTTAATGATCTAATTAACTAAAACCTATAATGATACTATTGCAGTCAAACGAAATCAAAAATCTATGGTTACTATTCAAACTTAAATTTCAAATTTGGAACTAAATTCCTATGGAATTTAATCCGAGTAAACGACAATCAACACACCTAAACGTTCAGAGACCCGTTACTACCAAAACCAGTAAGTAGTGTGTAATACAATTGTCGTCTATAAAAATGCAATTATGTCTGCTTTGATTTTCTTGAGCACCAAAACGTTGTTATCTTTACCATTTTTCCTGAATTCTTCAACTTCTAGTGCAGCTATCACCTCCTCGTATGTGTATATCTGTGTTGCTTCAGGTTAAGTTAGACACGGCATTCCTGGTCAACCATTCAAGATTATCTGGTATACGTCTTATAGATTTACCTTTTTTTGCCTGATCTAAGTATATGTTTCATAGATTAAAAGCATAAAATGCAGCAACTCCAATCTTTCTCGACTTTCTCTGCCACGTTTCTTCTCCATCATTGTCTATCTTAATTTGTGAAGTCAGTTCCAGCATTCACAATATCAGCTTGTGAACAATTAGCAGAAGCAAAAAAAAAAAAAAAAAAAAAAAAAAAAAAAAAAAAAAACAAGAATATAATTCTTGATTTATATACTATGCTTTGCCTCATCAATTATGAAGTAAAAACCCTGAAAAAAATTATCTATGTAATTTGGAATCACAACATAGAAGCAAGAAAGAAACGGAAAAGAAAAGCAGCAAAATTCAAAGGTTTTTGTAGCGCCCCCTAAGCTAGCAGCCGACTAATCCAAGAGATTAGCTAAATAAAGAGGCACTACGCCTTCAACTACTTAAACATTCAATTAAGAAATCTGCTACAAAACTAACCCCGCTCAGAATATATATACATGAACTTCTCTCAAATGATACATATACAATAGTCAATTTGTATATTCTGCTTTGCCTCATCAATCATGAAGTAAAAACCCTGAAAAAATTATCTATGTAATTTGGAATCACAACATAGAAGCAAGAAAGAAGCGTAAAAGAAAAGCAGCAAAATTCAAAGGTTTTACATGAGAGTAATTCCGGGAGTAAGAAATAGCTAACTTTGTTTTTTATTTATTTATTATAAACGGAAATACAATTTTTATCGAACTCTATCGCCAACCATAACATATAATTCAGTTGGTCTTAGACAGTGGTGATAACAGGTTTTCTCTGGACTAATATCTACGTTGTTGTTGGAGCCAAGAAGCCTTTGCAGCTGCTTGATACTTGGGTTTTAATTTTTGGAATGATGATGAGCAACGAAGGCATAATTAAAATCATCAAAATAATAAGAACATGAAATAAGATTATGATTAAGAGAACAAACCTATAATTCGTCTTTACTAATCAATTCATCTTTCTTCTAATCCTTGTTCTTCATACACCAGTTTATAAGCTTCTCCTTGTTAGGGTAACTCAGATGAAGAAGAAGAAACATGGACGTTCGGAAAATCCATAACCATTCAAGCAAACCCAAGATATAAAGTTTTTACTAAATATTAACAAGACCTTATAACAATATCAAGAAACCAAGCGAAAATTAGAACTACAGGATTACTTCGAAGGAGAAAAAAAATAATTACTTCGAGCTACAGGATTCCATACCCAAAAATCTGCAACAAAACTCATTGACAAAATTCAAAAACAATATGAAACCGAAGAAACAAACAAATCAAAATCATACGAACTCAGTAGGAAGATAACTGACCTCTTATCTCAGCTTCGAAACTTGACCAATAGACATGGGGCAAGAAGGAGAATAAATCAAAACAGAAAAGAATGAAAGAGGATGGAATGTGTTTTTACCGTGTAACGTTGTTTTTCCATACCTATGAAACCAAGAAGATCGTTTTCTTTTTATGGAAGCCTATCCAAATTAGGAAAAACTAACGACCGGATTTTTTTTCTTTTTTTCGTTTTAAAAGTTTTGGAAGTCTAGCCATATCAGGAAACCCAACGATCCGTCAGACGTCTATATACAACATATAATCGATCGATCCGAGTCGTGGGATGACGAAATTGATGGTTGTAATTGTAAAGATACACATATAGCACTTCTTTTTATAATATAGATAGACTAGGTATCACCCCGGCCTACGGTCGGGGCTCAACCTTTTTTCGATTTTTATTTGTTGTTTGGACGGTTGGTCAGTATTTTCCCACAAATTTTTTGGTCATGCCATAATTGTCAAGGCATGTTTAGTTAGTCAGATCATAAGGTCCCGACCATTATGGACGATCGTAATATCTGGTTAGTCTGTTCGTTTCACAATCTGTTATTAATCAGACTAACCTTTTTGTGGTATTTTTGGGATTAGTTACGCCAATCTTCCATTAAGGTAGCATTTTGTAGGCTTGCTTGAAACAATTGTGAAGAAGTTATTAAGTTTTGTGGCTAACCACAAACAAATTTTAACACCAAACTATCTTAGGGGAAGAAAACAAAAAAATGGTAAAATAATGCAAAGAGTCTTCAGAGTTCAGAATCAACGGTGCCCACTAAAACTAAAGCATCGTGGTGCGTCATAATCCCCGGGAGTAACTTAATATGCAAGTCCATTATATTGATAATAATAATTCACTTTTGTATTAAGTGTTGCAGAGTTGATGTTTCACGTGTCTTCTATATCGTGACTCGTGATAACTTGACTCCATTACTAGGAAGCTGGCGAAATAAACAACTTCCTCTTTACAAATGTAAATCCTAAAATTTCATTATGAAACTTCAAAACGAAATATTATTTTCTGTGTCGACTCTTAAATGCGACGACCATTACAAAATTGTGGTGGATTGTCATGAATCAGAACTTCTCGAATTAAATTCCAGGTAATTCATTCCAAACCCTATAATTGTTGTCTGCCAATTAAGGAAAAATTCGCACTGATACTAAATTGATTTGAAATTTGATATGGGTTTTGATTTTAAATTATGTATGCCAGGTGTGTAGACTACTTGAATCAAATAGTAATGTTTTACATTGAATACCCTATCTCATTTTGTCCAAAAATACTCTTCTTCATAAGGAGAACTTATTTTGAATATACATATTTCTTAATGAAAACAACTAATGATATTCTGCTCCTCCTATATATTATCAATTGATCTGTTTTTAAATTTGATGGTAAATCTCTGTCCATCGTTGTTTGTCTATCCCATCATAAGAATTTTTTTTTTTTTGGATAGAAGAAACATTATTACAATTTAGGATGTGGTTGTTGCCTAAATCAGCATTTAAGTCGACTTTGGTTCGCAAATTATCTTGCCAAAGTTACTTAACGCATTTGCTTTATCTTTCTTTATGCATTCACAAACCTTTTGTGAACGTTCCTGCTTTGAATTTTTATATATGCTAATCTTATTCGGTAGAAACAAAAACAATTGTATCTTTTGATTAGATGGATACGTCATGGTGTTCATAGGTCTAACCATTTTTGTTTAAGCTTCACCCTTGCGCCGATCCTAACCTTGTATTCTTAGGATCAATAAAATTAAGATGTAATTTTTCTTGCCTGAATTCTTCTGTTTTTTTAACGGTAACTTGTTTCACTGGAGTTTTCTCATTATTATTCAGTTTGTAATTGAACTTTCGATTTTATTGTTTTTTGTAGAATAAAATAGGTGACATAAACATGGATCGCAACAATGGATCATTATTCCTCATTTTGCTTGTCCTCTAATCTATTGTTTAAGGCTCTTTACTCATGCCAACCTTCACAAAACATATGTAATTAAGTGGTTCTTTATATTTGATATGTTTTATTGGCCTTGTTAGATTACAGGAGTTGCTGAGGGCATTAGAGCTGGAGTACACTTTAACCCATATGTCACCTAGGAAGGCAGGGTACAGATCTTTCAACTCGTTGGCATGAGAAGTTTATTATATTTATGGACATGTAACAACATTATTCCTGATTCTTTTAATATCCTTACTCTTAATTAAATGATCGCAGATGGTCAAGTATGGTGGTGTTCAATTGCATAACTTGGTTCAGGATATTTTCAACTGGGAAAGCTTCTACTTAAGTGGGAGATTGCAGAAACTGGTATGTCTATTTTACGGATAGAGATATTTTTTCTTAAAGATGCATGGCATTTGGGAGAGTTTTTCTGATGATAGATGGTCTTTCATATCCTTGCAGATTGGACAATATAAACATTTTGCAAGTTGGACAATATAAACATTAAAAATCTGAGCTTAAATGATCTGAGACTTGCAACTTCTACTGGACTTCTTGGTTTACCATCACTGAGGTTTGATCTTAAATTTTTCTATTATTCAGTTTTTCAATTTCTTAAAATTTTGTTAATTCAACAATATTAACAAACGCGTTTGAAATTTAGGTATGAGGGTTGAAATTTCTTTACTTATTAGTGATCAAGAAAAGAGTTTTTCTCACTTCTTCTGACAATTGCAAGCTACAAATGATGCTAGTTACCTATGAGTTTGACAAAATTCTTGTCATAATTGTGTCTTTTAATCTTTTACTTCGCTACATATCCAACTGGGAGAAGTAATAACGTATCCAAAGTCTAAAGGTAACTCTATATATTGATGATTTTACTTTGCACGTTTCTAGCTAAAAAAATAAATATTTCTTCTGAACTTTAGATGACACATCTGTTGTGAAAGAAAAATATTCTTCTAAACAATTTGATTGTCAATTGTAAGATTGTTTGTCTGATACTTTTGTTGATTGTTCATCAGATACGTCATTGTGTGAGTTTTGATGTTCTCATTGTATTTGATAAGTATATGCATTATCTAGATTAATGCAAAAGAGTTGTAGTTTTCTTTGTATAGTAGTTGATGTTTTCCTTTATATATTTTTTCGTGACTGATGTGTACCAATTTCATGCCATCTCTTTTATAATTTAGTCAAGTAAATTCCTTACACGAAGCACATGGGTTGAATTTGAAATATAGAAAATCTTTACATATGAAATTCACGTTTATGCTTTCTCTTTAGATGTATAATTGTCAATATGTGCATGGTCTTTTTAGTAACTAAATATGAGGTTTTCTTGTATATAATTGTACACCAGTTATTACTGGGATGTTCTATTTATATCCATAGTCCTCTCAGATTCCATAGTGAACACACTAAACCAAAGACATTGGGATTGGTCACCTGCTCTGTTAAATATGGCTAAGTGAATTAGGGCTTAAAGACCGGCTTTTATTTCGAACATTACAACCGCAAATGGTGTTACCTGTCAGTCGTTAGATAAAATTCCTATAAACCATGTCTTTCAATCTGTTAGTTTGCTATATGTGATTATTTTTTTCTTAACAATAGATAAATCTATAAAATGGGGAAAAGTAATTAGAGATATAAATCCAATTGTTTCAAGGTAACTCGGTATACTCTTCTAGTTCACATTGCATCTAAAACAATATTTATGATGTTTCCATCAACTTTCTCATTGACAGAAGCATTATCTTGTAGGTGTACTTTTTCTGGATCTATTGGCACAACTTGGTTCTTTATGGCTCCTGCTTGACATGTTTTTTGTCGTTTCTGTCTTTGCCTGCGTGCTTGTTGTGCCAAACATGTTGCCTGTAAAATTTAGACATGAAATTCTTCATCTAAAAATTTAATGTTTATCTTTGCATAAAAGTGGATATTCTTATGATTAAGCATGGTACCATGGATTGGTCCTTTTTTGGCTTTTTTGGCTTTTCCTTCAACTCTCTGCTACGATGTTGTCGTTGGGCCAATCACATCCTTTCCTTCCAATTCGATTGAGTGAGTTATCAAACATCTGTAAATAAACGTTTGATAAAGTATCTCGAAATACACTTAGTGAAATAATACTTTAGTTCTCTGTATGACGAAATCAAAACTCCTATCTGATACTATTTGTTGAGTCTGTCTTTCTTCTTTAAGGCATTCACGGCGTTCTTTATCTTTTCTATCTCTTTCTCGACATGCTTGTTTTGACCTTGATGTGTCCTCTTTTTGCTGCTCTGTTTGAAGTGGGAGTTGATTAGGTTCCACATTATTGCATGATCCTATGGTAAACTGTAGAATACAAATTTATTCTCAATTACTTATATGCTACCCAAAGAATTGCAATAGTTCTTTATATTGTGACTATTTATGCTTATAAGTAAACTGAACCTGCAAATTTGACTCCCGACGTAACTTTTCTTGTAGATCTGACTCCCTTCGTAACTTTTTTTGTTTTTCTCTTTGTCGCAGTGCTTGCTGTGCTAAGAATACAACTTGTTTTTAAAATCACCAGAACAAATCAATTGAATGAATATAGGATTTGTATGAAAGGAGTTTCTTCCTCTGGCAATTAGAACTTTACCTGTGAAGTTTCCTTTTTTGGTCGTTTTCTTTGCTGTGGAAGTTTTAACATTGTGAGTTGAACTTCTGCTGATGACAACTTTGAAGGTGGTCTAAAACATATGAGATGAGAATATTGTTTGGTAATACAAAGAATTTTTTACAAAACAACGTTAATTACAGTAATTCAAAAGACAGGATTCAATAATTACGGCTTACCTCATATTGATGAAGACGAACATTCAACCTCTCTTCTCTTTTTCCGAGATTGTGCCCTAGCCAACCAAAATACCAGATGTTATTGCTTTATAAGTATCTCATTCTTCCTAGTATTGGTTTCACAGAGATTGTTAGCAAAGACTCGGCTTCTTATAGGTGGATGGTTTAAAATTCGAGTTGTTTAATATTTGGAAAAACCTTTTGTATCAGGAAACCGATAATTAATGTAAAATAATATTATTTAATAAGGAAACCTTTGACGGATATAAAGCCCCCTTCAGGGCACAGTTTTAGTGTGGTCACAGTTCACTAAAAACTCTGTACACAATTTTGGTGCGGTCACAGTTCATTAAACTCTAACATCGGTTCCGGCTAGCTAGGTCAATTTTGGTCGGGCGGGGCAAAAATATCATCTCATGAATGGACGAATGGATATATATCTCGCCAACAAACGATCCAAGACGCTAGATAACGAAATCAAAGGAAGAAAATATCCAAAGACAGAGACAACGTTTTCTTATAATATATATTTGATTTTTTATTTATGGCTCACTCTTTATGAGTGTGAGACGGTTGCCTATGGGGATTTTATATAAATTTAACCAATGGTTATCTTGCTACAACATCCATGGAAGTACTAGGATCCCACCAAATCACTTAGAGAAACATATAACTGCAAAAATAAAAAAAAAGTGATTCAGTAATGTTTAGTTGCGAGAATTAATTAAAAAATTTCCAACGACTACCATGCTATTGCTAGCACCTGAGTTTCGCATTCATTTATGAAAACGTATTGGTAGGCTCAGAAACCTACAATTAAATACTGCAAGTTCACAACGTCTACCTAGTAGACAATGGCAAATACAGGTCGTTCCCACGAGGAATGTGAAAATACTACTACTATCTAATACCAATAATCAACTAACCAAATTCAATATTTTAGAATGTTTATGGAACAATGAAGGCAAAACAATAAAAACGTAACCAAGGATGTGAAAGTGTTAAGGTTCCGGGAATCCGTTATAGGCAATTTATTTGTATTCAATCACAAAGATTTCTAATTTACTCATGTAAAATAGCAACCTAGCTACTAGTACACGGAAGATATTTCGTTAATAATCATCGACTAGAATCATTATCAAAATGGTAGTTTGTTCTCACCTTAATGTAGAATTCTCAAGCACTAGATATACATGGCATAAATAGTTAAATGAAATTCATAATTTAGTTATTGCAAAGGTTCAAGGAGTTCTTCTACTAATCAAACTATGGACCATACATGTCATAGAACATGAAAAATGTATCTAAAAGGTAAAACATTGATAAAGAGACAAATCATTAACATTAAGTTCAATTGGTAGAAAACCCTTGTTTAAGAACCCAAATAAATCAACCTACAAGTTCATCCTTTCACCCCTAACGTGGATCTAGCTAGCCATGGATTTCTCAAAAGCCATAAACAAATTAAATAAAATTTCTAGCTAATCGAAATGGAATCAAAAACTCAAACCCTAGTCTTCTTCAAGTTGAAGCTATCTAGCGCGCCTCCCATCCGGCCTCCCTATCCTCCTTCGAACTAGCTCAATAAATTCCCAAAATTTGTTACATTATCTGTCTTCTCATAAATATCCTTTTTGCACTGATTTTCCATGTGCTCTTTCAACGTCATTCAAGATCCCTAGCTTTGATGCTAAATAATTCTCAATCGGGACCAATCAGTTGAACCCATACAAACCAGATATCAGACCATGCCAAGAATCTCTCAATCTGTTGTTGTTGTTGTGATGAAATGAAAGAACTACCATCTGCAATTCACGACCCCCATTCACTATCTCACGCATCTTCGAGATGTAAGCCAGCAACACCTTCGACCATCAATTCAGTTCAGAAATCCCCATTTTAAGCTTCACCATTTATCGTTCAAGCGCTCCTCTGTTCTCGAGACTTTCTTCTTGTTGATAATGATGAGATGTGGAGTTACAAACATACCACATGTTGTGCTTATAAGAAAATGGATACGTTGTCCACTATCTGTTTAAGCTCTAATAGGCTCCTCTGTTGTGAGATGAATAAGTGGAAGCCATACCATCGTTGACTCCCAATTGTTTTTGGTTCCATGAACCCTATCATTGATACTTTTAGTTGCAAACACCAATTAAGTGCGTATTTACTCGTTTATCATTCTGAAGATTGGATTTACTTTTAATTCCTATAAAAGCATTAAAATTGTGATATTATCCAAAATATTGAGTCCTAACTAATATAAATATGGGTATAAAATGTATCACTTAAGTGCTTATCAACACCCCCACACTTATATTTTGCTAGTCTTCGAACAAAACAAAGAATATATCCGCTCCACAGCTGGATAAATATCCGCTAAACAACTGGATATATAGAGATGTCTGCTAAACAGCGAGACGGATCCACTAAACAGTGGATAGAGAGGTCTGCTAAACAGCTAGACAGATCCACAAAACAGTGGATAGAGATGTTTGTTAAAAAGCTAGACAGAAAGACCAGCTAAACAGCTGATCAAATAATTTTTTTTTATTTTTTTTAATCAAAATTTCTAATGAAAGTGCTACTCCCCCACACTTAAACATTACATTGTCCTCAATGTAACTGAGTCATCCAAGGTAGAAATTAAAATGGGAAATTCAAGCAAACAAATAAAAGATAGAGTAAAGGGAACAAAACTGATGGGTTGACTCCCATGAAGCAAAAGGTATTTGTATCCCTACTTGTGCCAGCCAAGAATCTCAAAAAGGGTGCTGATGCACCAAAGTAAGCTGCCAATCATATATATATAGTCTGAAAAGTTGTGGATCAACCCAACAAATCCGGTCAGCTGCAAACACGACAAACTCTATAAACCTCCAAAAAGATGTGTAAATCCATTCCCAATAAAAAACAGTCCTTAATCGAGATAAATAAATCACCCACATGGAAAACAAACATAGGATGTATATTAGTTTCTATATGGGAAATACACTCTAAATTAGGCTCAAGATTAGCTGAAATAGTGCTAGTCAACACATTATCTTCACTAGAAATCAGAGTAGGCAATATGTTGACAATATAAAAAGGTATCATTTTAGCAAACTCAACACAATGATTTAAACCTGTATTTAAAGGTTCCAGTTTATCAAAATCAGTAACTCCTAAATCTGGTTCTAAGTCCGCGGAAATAACTTTCGTTGTTGAGTTACCTTGATTAACCATTGGAGGGCACAATGCATTGACAATGTCAATAAGAATAGGATCATCATAATCTGCAGAGTGGGCTAAACAAACTGAGATTGGTTCAAAACCAATAGTTACATGCCGAGTACCAATCGCCTCCACATTCATATCGGCAATCAGGAAATCAGAAGATGGATCAACAAAACAGGAGCTCAATGGAGCAACAATATCATGAATAATCGTCTCATTATTATCTCCCACTAAGTGACTTATAGGAATCTCATTATTTAAATGATTAGAAGGTATCTCATTATGAACGTCTACTGTCTCGTCATTAGTCTCAACAATATTATCTTCTGTATAACCAGGTTCTTCTAAGTTATCATCATCAGAATAAATAGTGTCTCTAATACAACTCTCGTCATTTTGAATTGGCAAATAATCAGTAATATAATCATGAGTTGGATAAGATACACTAGATTCAGATGTTATACCGGTATCATTATTCCTAAAGTCACTAACAGTGTCAAGTCCATCATCATCCTCAAAGCATACTGATTCATTATCTACAACGGTTTCATTATTACTGTCATCAATATGAGAAAAATCAGAACTAGAATCATCGTATAGACGACGATCCTCTACTGGTTTCGTAAGTTCAACAATTATTTTATCTGTTTTGGCATACCTTTTAGCAGATTCAATGGCAAATAACTCCCTTTGTTTGACCAATTGTTCCATACTAGATACGAGAGACGAAGATAGTTCACTGAAAAATTGGTTATCTCTTTCATAAGGTGACTCATATGTGTGTAAATAATAATTGGAATCAATATAATTTGTCTCATAACCTGGGTAAAGTTGGTAATGATCATAATCTTCACAAGGTCCGGAATGATCATACCTGTGAGAATAATTCCAATCATTATTTACACTCGGATCTAACAGGTTCCTGATAATGAAAATGTGCATATGCATACTCCTCAGGTGAAATATCACATGACTCCTCTGTCTCAGCTCTTTTGGTAAGATTCCAAAAAACTATAAAAGAAGCCAACTCACTGGAAATCCCAATATAAAGTAAAATTTTACCCAATAAATCACCTTGCAAAAGGTTTGCAGGAATATCAAGCACTTACTTTGTAACCCGTTATCGGTTTCAGCCGCCGCACCATGGACTATACATGTCATAGAACATGAAAAATGTATCTAGAAGGTAAAACATTGATAAAGAGACAAATCATTAACATTAAGTTCAATTGGTAGAAAACCCTTGTTTAAGAACCCAAATAAATCAACCTACAAGTTCATCCTTTCACCCTAACGTGGATCTAGCTAGCCATGACTTTCTCAAAATCCATAAACAAATTAAATAGAATCTCTAGCTAATCAAAATGGAATCAAAAACTCAAACCCTAGTCTTCTTCAAGTTACAGCTGCCTAGCCGCGCCTCCCAGTCGGCCTCCCTATCCTCCTTCGAACCAGCTCAATAAATTCCCAAAATTCGTTCCATTATTTGTCTTCTCATAAATATCCTTTTTGCACTGATTTTACATGTGCTCTTTCAACGTTATTCAAGAGCCCTAGCTTTGCTGCTGAATAATTCTCAATCGGGACCATTCACTTGAACCCATACGAACCAGATACCAGACCATGCCAAGAATCTCTAAATCTGTTATTGCTGTGATGAAATGAAAGAGAACTACCATCTGCAATTCACGACCCCCATTCACTATCTCACGCATCTTCGAGATGTAAGCCAGCAACACCTTCGACCATCAATTCAGTTCAGAAATCCCCAATTTAAGCTTCACCACTTGCCTAGGATTCTCGAGACTTTCTTATCGTTGATAATGATGATATGTGGAGTTACAAACATACCACATGTTGTGGTTATAAGAAAATGGACACGTTGTCCGCTATCTGTTTAAGCTCTAATGGGCTCCTCTGAGATAAATAAGTGGAATCCCTACCACCGTTTACTCTCAACTGTCTTTGGTGCCATGAACCCCATCATTGATACTTTTAGTTGCAAACACCATTTAAGTGCTTATTTACTCGGAATGGAGATCGAATTTACTTGTAATTTTTGTAAAAGCAGTAAAATAGTGATATTAGCCAAAATATCGAGTCCTAACTAATATAAATATGGGTATAAAATGTAGCACTTACTTGCTTATCACGTATATAATTAAGGATTGTAGAACGATAAAGTGGAACTCAATCTATAGCCGTAAGAACTGTTTCAACCTAAAAAGATTTAAAGTGTCATCCTAAATAGCTCATAATTAACTCCAAAAGATGAAGTCTCAAGAATGCAAAAAATCAAAGAGTATTTTTTTATTTATTTACTAGGTATCACCCCAACCTACGGCCGGGGCTCAACCTTTTTCGATTTTTTGTTGTTGTTTGGTCGGCTAGTAAGTACTCTCCCACAAAATTTTAGTCATTAACAAAATCGATTAGATTAAAATTGTCAAACTTCGAGTCTATAAGTTAGTTGGGGCCTGCGAGCCTAGTGTTTTGTTGGTCGAACCAAATTAGCCGGGGCTTACATCCCCGGCCATGACCCCTTAAACATGCCTTAGTATTTTGTTAGTCAAATTACCCAGACTATACTTTTAGGTATCCCTTAATTTCTTGTTGGTCGTGTAAAATTAGTCGGCGCTTTCAGCCCCGGACGTGGCCTCTGATGTATGCCTTAATGATTTGTTGGACATGTCAAATTAGCCAGCGGCCTCTATATATATTAGTGTTTTGTTGGTCGGATCAAATTAGCCAGGTCTTACAACCCCGACCATGGCCTCTTAAACATGCCTTAACGTTGTTTTTTTTGGTCTTGTCAAATTAGTCCATGTATCACCACATAATTCCTGTCCAAAATAATAAAGTTCTATCAAATTTCTATTTAATTTTGGATTTTTTAATATTTAGAACACAAACTTTTATTACAACTCCATTGCTTATTAGGTGAACGTGCTTATTATGGAGTTTTATTATAGAATTTATTATAGAATTTTAGAAATCAGATTCCGTTACCACATTCATTTACTAACTATTTTAGTCATTTAGTCTCCTCTCTATTGTTTACAGAGCTCTGCAGATATTAACTTCGTCTCATTGGAGGGTTATTCTTTCCCTTAACCAACTGGCAATGTTTAGTAGAGGTTGTACATTTAAGAACAGACACAGAATATCCCTATCCCTGACTGTGGGCAGGGATCATTGAATATCTTAAGAAATCAAGGTCGACAACGATGATATGCAGCATTTTTCTTCATTTACATACCAGTTTGATATTGTTGGGTGCAATAATCAAAAACAAGGAAAAATCAAATAAGCAAAAGTTATTGATACTTAGCTCCTTTAGAATGGAAGTGATCGATTTGATGAAACGGACGAGCTCCCCATATCTCCGCAACAACAACAAGGCAAAACTTTGGAAAAACAGAGTGAGTCACGTGTTCAACACGTTGCCCTTAAGACATTAGCGCCTGGCTACACTCAAGAATGATGCTATAGCCCTCACAAGACGGATATCTCCAGGATAAAACACCCTACTACACCTACTACTAGCATATGTAGTAGATGCTCAACTTGAGCTTGGCAACTCCAAAAAAACCATAAAGGAAAATATCGAACACTTGAGAAAACAATATAAAATATTTTTTCCCTTAGGGGTCCCTCTAAATATAGAGCAACCCCTTTCCCATAAATTTTACAAAAGTAGTGAATTTGTTTATATAATTGACAAATACAACTTAAGAAGAAAAACTCCCCGATGTGGGACTAAAAGGTTTATATTGTTTCTTAAAACTACCAAAAATTGAAAACTCCACAATATGGGACTAATAAGTTTCATTCACAAAAGAAAACAATAAATTATAATTTTTATTAAAACTTTAAAAAATTATTTTTTATTAATCGTTTTCCAACAATCCCCCACATGAATGAAAACTCAATAAAACATGAAAACACAGATAGATCTTGGTAAATCAACATCCCAATCTCACGATCCAAACAGACTGATCGTGCAAGTGTTGAAATCATACTAGTCATTTCTACGTCCTCTCCATCACACAAAAGCGTGTTGACCCCAGGGTCATACTATGGATTGCACAAATCATAATAGTATTGAGAGCTTTCATCTTTAGTTCTCACATGGTGAGACTATAGGTATCTTTCACCAAAGTGAAAAAGCATGAACTAGTGAACCCTTAGTGACCTTTAGGTCCTAAGTTCCAGTAATACCAAAACCATCAAAACGAAAATCACATAAAAAGCGCAGGAAATACCATTTTAGGCAGAGGTGTCCATGAGGTCTTGAACCTTTGCTTAGTGAGATATTACCGGAATTACTTGCTAGAGACAGTGAACTATGTCTTGAACTGCTAGAATTTGATGTAATTCGCGATAACAACCACGGGTGATATCTCCAAGGTTGCTGCCAAGCTCGTGCCGTTTTGTCCAATTTGGCCCTGAACATATCTTGTTTCTTAGAATGCTCTAGAGAATCAAATCTCATATTCTCATAGGAAGCGGACCACTTCCTCATATCCTGCTACACCCCGCTTCAATCTTAAATTGAAACTATATAACTCATTAATATTTCTTAAAAGTCATCCTTCACATGCAGTCACACTATCACGTCTACACCATAGGAAAGGGACAGAGAATAAAATTCTCTGATAGTGTTTACCTTTACCCTCCACAAGTTAGTTGTCTCATTCGAAACCTTGATCTTGGCATCTCCAGTCAGCAAGGTTGAGTATCCTTCATGGCAAGTTTAATTCATGAGCTTATGCCCCTTCCCCCTCGATGCATTTCTAACTATCTCTTGGGATAAACCTTTCGTCAAAGGTTGTGCGATATTCTCCTTGGACTTTATCCAATCAATAGAAATAACGCCTATTGAGATTAGTTATTTTCAGCTTTAGCTATTATAGCTTGGCCAACACAATGTATAGATATAGCTGGCACAGGCCTATGCCAGAGAGGAATGTCTTCTAAAAAGCATCTTAGGCACTCGGCCCCCTCTCGTGCTTTATCTAACTCAATACTCTCAGATTCCATAATGAATTGAGCAATATATGCTTGTTTGTAAATCTTCCAAAAACAAACCGTCATGCTAGAGTGAAACATATCCACTCGTAGACTTAGACTCCTCTGAGTCAACTATCCAGTTTACATCACAAAGTCCCTAAAGGACATCAAGATACCTTTCATAAATCAAATAAAAGGTAATAGAGTATTTTAGGTACCATAATACTCTAGTCATTGCATCTGAATGCTATTGCTCTGGACTACAATTATATCTACTTAACTTACTCATAATATAGGGAGTGTATGGACTCTTACAGTTCATTAAATTCATCAGACATCCTCTAACTCTTGAGTATTCAAGTTAAGATACTCCATTACCTTTTTTTTTCTTGAGTCTACAAGAATACGTACGGAGTACAAGAAGGCTTAAAATCACACTGATTGTATCTCTTAAGTACAAATTCAACATAATAAGAATGACTAAGACTGCATATGTTAGATTATTTTCTAATCCTCATCCCTAAGATTACATCAACATGGCCCAAGTCTTTCAAGTCAACGTTCTCATTCAGCGCATGTTTTTAGTGGAATTAATCACATCTATGTTTGTATCAAGTATAAGCATATCATCAACATACAAGCATACAATCACACATGCATCCTTAACAAGTTACTTGTAAATATACTTGTCAGATTCATTAACTTAAATCCACTACACATTATTACATGATCAAATTTTCCATGTCACTGTTTACGTGCTTATTTTATAAACCATACAAAATTTTGTTCAACTTACAAACTTTGTCATCATAACCTTTCACTACAAAGTCCTCAGGTTGGTCTATGTAAATTTCTCTATCTAATTCACGATTTTAGAAAAGCTGTCTTGACATCCATCTGATGTATCTCTAATTTTTTTATGACAGCAATAACAATTAGCATCTCAACGGAAGTAAATCTCGTCACATATGAATAAGAATCAAGAAAATATACACCTTTTTTTAGTTTATAGCCTTTAGCTACCAACTTAGCCTAATATTTTTCCACAGTTCCATATACCTAATGTTTCCTCTTAAAGACTCATTTACATCTCATGGTCTTACTCTCTGGAGGTAAACTAGAAACCTCCCAAGTCAGGTTCCGACAGACTGAGTCCATTTCACTAAATGAAGCTTCTTACCAGAATGGGGTTTCAGTAGATATCAAGGCTTCTTTATAAGTCCAGGGCTTAAACTAAGCTAGGCATGTTATGAAGTCGGCTTCATAAGAAGTCTCAAGTCTAATTGTTTTACTTCTCTTAGGCTCAACCTTAACTTCATCTTCCTTTAAGATAAGTTCTGACTATTTGAAAATAAATCTAGGGGATCAACAACACATCTCTAATGAGGTACAAGTTTAAGAATAAACATGTTCAAAGAACTCAGCATCCCTAGATTATGTAATGGTATTCACAACAAAGTCAGAAAAATCACACCAAAGTATGAAAAATCAGAACACACAACCAAAAATCTATATGTAGAAGTATACTCAGCATACCCTATATGAAGACACAATCAACATTTTTGGTTTCTATCTAGTTCTTTTAGGAAGAGGAATGATAATCTAAGTCAAACACCCCCACACTTTGACGCATTCATAAGAAGGTCATCTACCTTTCCATAAATCATATGGAGTTTCATCTTATCCTTAAGGGTACTATATACAGGATATACTAGTTAAGAGCACTGCCTCCCCCCACAAGGCCACATGTAATCCTGAACTAATCAACATGGAAATTATCATCTTCTTAAGGATACAGTTGTTATGTTCAAGGCTTCTAATTGGTTTTGAACTTCAAGTTTATACATATTAAGGCTTCTAAGGCATCATCCTTATCTCTAAGAAAGTATACAAGATAGTACCTCGTACAATCATCCACGAAAGTTATAAACCATCTTTTACCATAGTGGTTTTGGTTTGAACTCATGTCAACTAGGCCTAACTGAATTAATTCTAAGGGCTTAGAATTAGTCTGAACATTTGTGCTAAAATATTTTATAGCATATTCATTTCACTTTTGTGTTCAAGATCCAAACTAAATTTGGGTACGTAGCCCATGCTTGGCAGTTTATGCATTGACTTATAATTTTACGGTTCCAAGTCTACCATGTAAAACATTCAAAGACACACAAAATAAAGCACAAGAATCAACTATGTTCACTTCATCAGATTTTCCTTTAAACTTATATAGACCCTAAGTCCTATAACTGTTGCCTAAAAAAATCAATGCCCTTAGTTATAACAAGTTTTCCACATTTAGTTAAGATCTTCAATCTTTTACCATCTTCAAGAGAACAAGATACAAGATTCTTTCATATGCTCAGAACATGAAAACTTCATTCACTGTGAGAATATTACAGATATGAGCTTATGCTCGACCTTTCCTTTTATGCAACCTCTGTCGCAGATGAGTTACTCATATAGAGTTTCTCGACATCCCTTATCCTCTGATAAGAGGTGAACATGTATTTGTTTCAACAAACATACTTAGTGGCTCCAGAGTCCACCCACCAGTCTCTCACATTGGTTATTAAAATAACTTACGACATCATGTCAATGAACTCGTTCTAATTTGTTTCAACTAAATTAGCATTAACTTTTTTACTTATTAAGGTTTTATGTTGTCTACACTTTACTGCCGTATGGCCAGGAACTTTACAAACATAACAATCACCCTTAATTAAAGTAATGCCGGATTCAGTTTTACGAAACATACCTTTCTTATGAAGACTACGCTTAGAGTTGTGTTTGATGTTCTCGCCTTTGTCAGCTTTGGAAGAGTTGTGTTCATCCTCATGCGCCTGGTAGCCATGTTCCTTTTCAATTTCATGTCACAACTTCGTTTATACACTGACCACGGACACGGTAATTTTCCAATCACCTAATACACCACATCTCACAAACTTTAGTTCAGATAAAATATGAGTTTTGAAGATAATATCTAGATTTGTAAACTTCGTTTGAACCACCATATCAAAAAACTCATGGTTACCCCATAAAAACTACTTTAGTTAACAACAAAATTCTGCCCGTCAGAATTTTTCAGGAACATTTCTCTGTTTTGTAAAATATCAAAGAAATACTTTTACAACTCCAAAAATTCTGAAATTTTACGTGGTTAACTATCAGGATGTCTACTACGTTGTGTCAAAAGGGTTCATCGAAATTACTTCTAGGTTAAGAGATAAACTCGAAACTATACAGATGACCAAAAAATCGTTTTTGTTTTTCTCTCCACAATTAACATCCATGATTCACAAACCAACCAACCATTTTCGATTATTACAAATTATAATGTCTTAAGATTGTTGGGTGCAATAATCAAAAACAAGGAAAAATCAAATAAGCAAAAGTTATTGATACTTAGCTCCTTTATAATGGAAGTGATCGATTTGATGAAACGGACGAGTTTCCCATATCTCCGCAATAGCAACAAGGCAAAACTTTGGAAAAACAGAGTGAGTCACGTGTTCAACACGTTGCCCTTAAGACATTAGCGCCCGGCTACACTCAAGAGTGATGCTATAGCCCTTACAGGACGAATATCTCCAGGATAAAACACCCTACTACACCTACTACTAGCATATGTAGTAGATGCTCAACTTGAGCTTGGCAACTCCGAAAAAACCATAAAGGAAAATATCGAACACTTGAGAAAAAAATATAAAATGTTTTTTCCCTTAGGGGTGCCTCTAAATATAGAGCAACCCCTTTCCCATAGAATTTACAAAAATAGTGAATTTGTTTATATAATTGACAAATACAACTTAAGAAGAAAAACTCCCCGATGTGGGACTAAAAGGTTTATATTGTTTATTAAAACTACTAAAAATTGGAAACTCCACAATGTGGGACTAATAAGTTTCATTCACAAAAGAAAATAATAAATTATAATTTTTATCAAAACTTTAAAAAATTATTTTTTATTAATTGTTTTCCAACAGATATTTCTGTAGAGACGGTAGGTACTAAAGTGTGGATGCAAAGAATTGGTTTCTGCATTAATCTGAATCCAAAAAATTAAGAAGTAAAGAATTTCATATGATGGTTGAACCATATTTTATATACGCAGCTGGTTTTATTTCTAACTGTATTTAGATGCAACTAACTTTTTTTGGAACTTGTATCTTGTGAATCATTTGATTAAAAACTCATCCATCAATACTTAAATGAAAAAAAATTTGTATAAACAGGTTCTTCTAAGTTATCATTATCAGAATAAATAGTCTCTCTAATACAACTCTCGTCATTTTGAATTGGCAAATAATCAGTAATATAATCATGAGTTGGATAAGATACACTAGATTCAGATGTTATACCGGTATCCTTATTCCTAAAATCAGTATCAATGTCAAGTACATCATCATCCTCAAAGCATATTGATTCATTATCTACAACGGTTTCATTATTAGTGTCATCAATATGAGAAAAATCAGAACTAGAATCATCGTATAGACGACGATCCTTTACTGGTTTCGTAAGTTCAATAATTATTTTATCGGTTTCGGCAGACCTTTTAGCAGATTCAATGGCAAATAACTCCCTTTGTTTGACCAATTATTCCAAACTAGATACGAGAGACGAAGATAGTTCACTGAAAAATTGGTTATCTCTTTCATAAGGTGACTCATATGTGTGTGAATAATAATTGGAGTCAATATAATTTGTCTCATAACCTGGGTAAAGTTGGTAATGATCATAATCTTCACAAGGTCCAGAATGATCATACCTATGAGAATAATTCCAATCATTAATTACACTCGGATCTAACAGGTTCCTGATAATGAGAAAGTGCATATGCATACTCCTCAGGTGAAATATCAGATGACTCCTCTGTCTCAGCTCTTTTGGTAAGATTCTAAAAAGCTATAAAAGAATCCAACTCACTAAAAATCCCAATACAAAGTAAAATTTTACCCAATAACTCACCTTGCAAAACCTTTGCGAGAATATCAAACACTTACTTTGTAGCCCGTTATCGGTTTCAGCCGCCGCACTATGGACTATACATGGCATAGAACATGAAAAATGTAGCTAGAAGGTAAGACATTGATAAAGAGACAAATCGTTAACATTAAGTTCAATTGGTAGAAAACCCTTGTTTAAGAACCCAAATAAATCAACCTACAAGTTCATCCTTTCACCCTAACGTGGATCTAGCTAGCCATGGCTTTCTCAAAAGCCATAAACAAATTAAATAAAATCTTTAACTAATAAAAATGGAATCAAAAACTCAAACCCTAGTCTTCTTCAAGTTGCAGCTGCCTAGACGTGCCTCCCAGCCGGCCTCCCTATCCTCCTTCAAACCAGTTCAATAAATCCCCAAAATTTGTTCCATTATTTGTCTTCTCATAAATATCCTTTTTGCACTGATTTTCCATGTGCTCTTTCAACGTCATTCAAGATCCCTAGCTTTGCTGCTGAATAATTCTCAATCGGGACCATTCACTTGAACCCATACGAACCAGATATCAGACCATGCCAAGAATCTCTCAATCTGTTGTTGTTATGATGAAATGAAAGATAACTACCATCTGCAATTAACGACCCCCATTCACTATCTCACGCATCTTCGAGATGTAAGCTTGCAACACCTTCGACCATCAATTCAGTTCAGAAATCCCCAATTTAAGCTCCACCACTTGCTTATGATTCTCGAGACTTTCTTCTTGTTAAAAAGACCAAAATCAACAATATCTGGGTGAAAAGAACATTTAGATTTTGAAACTGTTTAAATGGACAAAAATATAAAAATAGTCGGGATGTAAACAGTTTCATCATACCCATTTCTAAATACTTTTTCTTATTTTTAATTTACATCAGGATGCATCTAGTTTTATCCTTGCTATTTTTTAAGTTTAGGTCAGGATGAATCCAGTTTTATTCTTGCTATTTTTTTGGTGTCCATTTCACCCGTAATAATTTTTACTCGTCCATTTGAATCATGTTTTAAAAATATTTGGACAAATGACCCATTTTCCGTACAAACATACCACGTGTTGTGGTTATAAGAAAATGGACACGTTGTCCACTATCATTTTAAGCTCTAGTGGAAGCCCTACCAACGTTGACTCTCAACTGGCTTTTGTGCCATGAACCCCATCATTGATATTGATACTTTTTTGTTGCAAACACCATTTAAGTGCTTATTTACTCGTAATGGAGATCGAATCTATTTGTAATTCTTGTAAAAGCAGTAAAATAGTGATATTAGTCAAAATATCGAGTCCTAACTAATATAAATATGGATATAAAATGTAGCACTTACATGCTTATCACGTATATAATTAAGGATTGTAGAACGATAAAGTGGAACTCAATATATAACCGTGAGAACCGCTTCAACCTAAAAAGGTTTAAAGTGTCATCCTAAATAGCTCATAATTAACTCCAAAAGATGAAGTCTCAAGAATGCAAGAAATCAAAGAGTGTTTTTTTTATTTACTAGGTATCACCCCGGCCTACGGCCGGTGCTCAATCTTTTTCGATTTTTTGTTGTTGTTTGGTCGGCAAGTAAGTACTCTCCCACAAAATTTTAGTCATAATTCCAGTCCAAAATAATAAAATTCTATCAAATTTCTATTTAATTTTGGATTTTTTAATATTTAGAAAACAAACTTTTATTACAACTCCATTGCTTATTAGGTGAACGTGCTTATATTGGAGTTTTATTATAGAATTTATTATAGAATTTTAGAAATCAGATTCCGTTACCACATTCATTTACTAACTATTTTAGTCATTTAGTCTCCTCTCTATTGTTTACAGAGCTGTGCAGATATTAACTTCGTCTCATTGGCGGGTTATTCTTTCCCTTAACCAACTGGCAATGTTTAGTAGAGGTTGTACATTTAAGAACACAGAATATCCACTCTCCTTGAATGTGGGCAGGGATCATTTGAATATCTTAAGAAATCAAGGTCGACAACGATGATATGCAGCATTTTTCGTCATTTACATACCAACTTGATATTTCTGTAGAGACGGCAGGTACTAAAGTGTGGATGCAAAGAATTGGTTTCTGCATTAATCTGAAGCCAAAAAATTAAGAAGTAAAGAATTTCATATGATGCTTGAACCATATTTTATATACGTAGCTGGTTTGCACAATTTTATTTCTAATTGTATTTAGATGCAACTAACTTTTTTTGGAACTTGTATCTTGTGAATCATTTGATTGAAAACTCATCCATCAATACTTAAATGAAAAAAGAATTATCGTTAACTTCCAAAATACACCAAAATTGAAGCATTTAATGATCTAATTAACTAAAACCTATAATGATACTATTGCAGTCAAACGAAATCAAAAATCTATGGTTACTATTCAAACTTAAATTTCAAATTTGGAACTAAATTCCTATGGAATTTAATCCGAGTAAACGACAATCAACACACCTAAACGTTCAGAGACCCGTTACTACCAAAACCAGTAAGTAGTGTGTAATACAATTGTCGTCTATAAAAATGCAATTATGTCTGCTTTGATTTTCTTGAGCACCAAAACGTTGTTATCTTTACCATTTTTCCTGAATTCTTCAACTTCTAGTGCAGCTATCACCTCCTCGTATGTGTATATCTGTGTTGCTTCAGGTTAAGTTAGACACGGCATTCCTGGTCAACCATTCAAGATTATCTGGTATACGTCTTATAGATTTACCTTTTTTTGCCTGATCTAAGTATATGTTTCATAGATTAAAAGCATAAAATGCAGCAACTCCAATCTTTCTCGACTTTCTCTGCCACGTTTCTTCTCCATCATTGTCTATCTTAATTTGTGAAGTCAGTTCCAGCATTCACAATATCAGCTTGTGAACAATTAGCAGAAGCAAAAAAAAAAAAAAAAAAAAAAAAAAAAAAAAAAAAAAACAAGAATATAATTCTTGATTTATATACTATGCTTTGCCTCATCAATCATGAAGTAAAAACCCTGAAAAAAATTATCTATGTAATTTGGAATCACAACATAGAAGCAAGAAAGAAACGGAAAAGAAAAGCAGCAAAATTCAAAGGTTTTTGTAGCGCCCCCTAAGCTAGCAGCCGACTAATCCAAGAGATTAGCTAAATAAAGAGGCACTACGCCTTCAAATACTTAAACATTCAATTAAGAAATCTGCTACAAAACTTATCCAAAAACTAACCCCGCTCAGAATATATATACATGAACTTCTCTCAAATGATACATATACAATAGTCAATTGGTTTACGGATACAATAAACAACATAATAAACATAGCAGAAGTTAACTAATTAAAGGAGTCAACACTTGTGGCTTTCACTGCGCAACTCTGATCTGTCTCTGAAAACTGAAAGTGGGAATAATTAACATTTAACTTCTAAGTAATCATAAACAAGATTAAGAAAAACAATAATGTTCTTCCCAGACATTGAATAGTGACCAAGTCACTGAGATACACAAACACGAATATGGACAAGCTCTTTCTTCAAACAATGTATACTATGGTTGTGCAATTACGAACTCGCAAATCCACACCTAATCGTAAATATGGATGTCGACAATTCCGAACTCGCAAACTCTCGACCAATATAAGCATAAAAGCTGAATTCATATACATATAAATGTGAAAGAGAATATCCTCACAGAAGTAAACAAACATGTATATGGACAAACTCCTTCTTCAAACAATGTATACAATGGTTGTGCAATTCCGAAGTCGCAAATCCACACCTAATCGTAAATATGGATGTTGAAATTCCGAACTCGCAAATTGTCGACCGATATAAGCATAAAAGCTGAATTCATGTAGTTATAAATGTGAAGGAGCCTATCCTATATACCACAAGTGAAAATTCGTATTTCCCATAACAATTCATATGACAAACAAACATTACAAGTCCTTTCCAAACCATGGAAAGATTCAAAGAGTCAACAGAATTATCATAATGCAATTTAAATAAAGCATGGAATGTATAGACAGACAATGCATGGTTTGTTAAATATAAACTTTTGTAAAAGAAACAACAATGGTTACAAAAGAGTCAAATGTATTCCCACCTCTTTTAATGATAAGCTACGCCTACCTCGATATCCACGATCCACTGGTTCATCCTTTGAATCGATCGTTGTTAATATAGACTAACTGTTAATCACTCAAGAAGTCTAAGAAACTAGCCAAAATGGCTCATACGAGAATCATACAAGTCTAACTAATGGTTCTAAGTCCATTTATGACTTTACATCCTTTCATTCTCTATCTTTAGCAAAACTAAGGTTTACTAATTGTATTAGGTTGATTCTATAGTCCATTAGCTAAGCCAAATGAATATCTACAACTTTGTAGAAGAAGTCAAAGTCTAATTCAGACCATAAGGGTCTAATACATCAAAATAAGAAAACTATACCTAAGCCCAAATTCATTAAACAAACCCATTACACAAGGCCTGGTTCACTAATGGTCACTAACAGTCCACGGGGTCAACTGATGGTCAACGTCTAAAAGTAAGGTCAACAGGTCAAGGTCGGGTCCTGGTCAAAGGTCGAAGAGTAAATCGGTCAACTGAGTCATCTCAAGTCAAGATGATAAGTGTCTAAAACACCTAATTTTATATCTAGTATTTATGTTTTTTTTGCTATTTTTTCTTGTAAATTATGTATCTTATTTTGAATTTGAGTTATTAGGTATTTTGGAGTCGTTTTGAGCAAAAGAAGGAGAAAACGTCCATTTGGAGCGTAAAGGAAACAAAGTCAATTCACTGGCGAGTTATACTTGGAGCGGACTAAGGTGCGCGAGAAGGAGGTGAAGAATGAACTGCCAGTTCCTCAAAACTGACAGTGGAGTTGAGAAAGGAATTAAGCCGTCGGTTCTCTGGAACCGAAAAGCCATGTTTGAGTTGGTCACTGGGTATCCCTTATCTACTTTACCTGGGTGGTTATATCCAACCTCATTTCCTACACCAAACCTAAAAATCAGAGAAAATTCATTTCTCTTCATCTGTTGTTATTTTTCCATATTGGTTTGAACAATGGCGGCATCATAATTGAGAGGAGAGGTTCTGTGTCGAGTAAAACCAGAGATGGTTCTGCTACCAGTAAAGATTAAAGGGTGAACCTGGATTTCTGAGATTGAGAAGATGTTGTTGCTGAATAGAGAGTTTAAAAATCAGAAGATGGAACTGATGATGAAATACAAGCAATTGAGGAAGAAACTGAGTTGTTGTCGCTCAGTTGATGACAAAGATCGAGAAGAAGTTAGGGTTTGCATTTCAGTAAAATCGATTGAAGAATTTGGTGATGATTTTGACGGATTTCAGAGATTGGGGTTTGTGGAGATTAAGAGAAGGACATGTTTCTGAGATCGATGGAGTTGATGGGTGTGTTGTTGCAATTCGATTGAGATAAAATGGGTTTGGGTGAGATTTCAGAGGGGTTAGAGTTTGAACCAGAGAAGCTGAAATTGCAGATGGTGGTTTGTGGATGCTGTTACTGATGATACTGAGGATTTCTGGGATTCGAAGTTAAATTAGAATGGGTATGAGCTGGATTGGCAGGATGAAGTGATGTTGATTGTCATGGGTCTGTGATGTTCAAAGAAGAAGAAGGTTTGATCTGTTGCGGCTATGATGGTGTTGGTGGTGGCACTGAGATTGCAGATTTGGTAGTGTTGATAATGGTGGATGTTTTCGAAGGGGTCTTGTTAACTTACTGCAGTCAACAAAGAGATAGAGATGGAGCAGGTGATGTATTCTTGCGAGTTTGAGATGTTGAAGTGCAGGTGGTCTTGTAGATGTGCAAGGAGAAGGTTCAGGCTATGTGTTGCTTCCAATGCTGGTGAATTGTGCTCGAAATGAAGAAATCAAGGGAGTGAATCTGATGGTGTTGCTACTGGAGTTGGTCTGGTTCTAATATGAGTTAGAATGGGTTTATGACAGGGAATGAAGATTGAAAGCTCATTTGAGCTGAGATGAAGAAGAATTGGTGGAGGTTATGAATGTTTGATGTGATGAGAAGGATGGGTTTAGCCTGAATTAGATGTTGCAGCAGTTAAATGGATGAATGAAGAGTATTTGGGTCCTTTGGGTTATGCAGTTAAGTACCAAGGGTTCATAGTGCAGGAAACAGAGAAAGAAAAAAATTGGACGAGCAGAGTTTTGCTTCTGCAATGTCTCGACTCAATGCTGATACAGGCAGAGCATGATTTAGAAAAGGAGATGCGGTTGTTGGTAGGACATGTAGCAATTGCAGTCAACAAAGAGACGGAAATGGTAGTGAAGGCAGTGGTGGTGATTCATGAAGTTGTACAGAGAGATGCAGATGGTCCTGCTGGTGCAGTCACGACTGAAAGCTAATGAGGAATGGCAGAGATTGCAGTCAAGCGGAACTGATTGCAGGTGAGCTTAAGTTGTTGTGACAGTGTGGTTGAGCCGAGAAGGTATGAAGTTGCAGTGAGGCCATGGAAGACTGCAAGTATGAGTTGGTAAGATGAGCTGGAAATGGAATGTGTGTTGAATTTATGAGCAGAAGCGAAGGTTGGCAGCTTGGTTGTGTTGCAGAAGTGCAGGTTGATTTGAGTAAGTGCAGCTCGAGATTGAGACTGGCTCAAGTGTGTTGCTGTGTATTATGGCCTGAACTGAATTGCAGGTGGAACCGGAAGTGAAGCAGTGATGCACAATCATTTTGCAGCACAGCTCTGGCCTGTGCAAAGTGGTAGGCAACTGTAGCCTGAACCAAGTCAGCTGAGTTAGCTTCTTATTCAGGTCTGACTAGGCTCAGCATCTGACATCACTGAGTTGAGTCTCTGATTCGGTTTGACTTACCGAGTCGACTCGTTGACCCGACCGATTCAGGCCGTTGACCGGTGATCGGGCGGACTTTGCCGGTCACCTGAGCACTTTTCCGGCGACTCTCCGGCTAACTTTAAGCGAATTTTCGGCAGAGTTTCTACACGGGTTTTTATGACTTTTGGGCCACGCGGATTTTCATCTAATGGCTTTGAAATTTTTACCTAATTTTGGGAAGCAAAGGGATATAAAAGGAAGACTTCTACAACTTTTGGGATTATTAGTTATATTATTCTTTTTGGAGCTTTGGAGAAAACTACTTCTAGGGTTTGCTTTGCTTTCATCTTCTTTATTTTTTTTATTGATCATGATGATGATGAACTCCATTATTATGAGTAACTAAATACACTTGTTGGTTATGGGATAAAAGTTGATTTCTCAATGCATGTTATTTGATTCTATGGATTAGTTTTGTCTCAACTTTATTGTTTATGATTCATGGTTTATAGTGTTTTAGGATTTGATTGTTTGATTGGTTGAGTCCGGAATCAATCCGATTTTCTTTCATCTCTAGAGCTATATTAGGGTTTTCAATACGTAAAAGTTGTTTGTCCCTGATTTTAAGTAGCATAATTGTGGTTAGTGCTTGTAGTGATAGATCCTACTAGTCACATATGAATCATAACCTTGGTTAAAACAAATTAGTGCTCTTACACGTTTGTTTGCTTTGATTAGTCTTATTCCATAAATCTTAAATCTTTTAGGAAGTTAAACTTAATTGTGCTTTTACACTTTGGGTTGCTTTCTAGGAAGAATTCACATTTGCATCTTTTAATGTGGTTGTGATAAAAACAGGGAATTAGAGGGATACTCTTGCGATCAAGGTATTCTAGGACTTTTAATAAATAAGAGATTAAATTATCAATTCTATTCAATGATGAAAAATACATGCTTGTGAATGATACTATCCCATGACCAATATCTTCTCCTTATTGATTATTCCAACTATTTACTTTACTTTGCTTTACTTTATTTTATTTGATTTGCTAAAACAAAAACCCCCCTTGGTTATCTTAGATACCGAAAATTGCATAACAACAAAGGCCTCCCTGTGGATACGAACTCTTTCCTACCACTTTCTACATTATTGTAGTTGAGTAAGGAAGTGAAATTATATTTGTCGATTGACAACCGATCAAATTTTGGCGCCGTTGCCGGGGAGGCATCGGCTTGTTATTAAGTTTTTAGTTTCTTTTAAGTATTTTTGCTTCCATATTTGCTTTTTGTTTCTTGTCTTGTTTCTTACTTGTTTGTGAGAATTGTTTTCAGGTACCTAATCCCTGGCTTCTAAAGATTGGAACTATCCAAGGTGCGGAATAGCCACTCGAAGAGGCACAATACTCCAACCAAGTCAAGGTACAACGGAAGAACAAGAGCTAGCAGTGGAAGAAGAGTTACAACAAGAGGTACCGGTTGAACAAGAACCACCTTTTGAAGAAGAAGAATAAGCAATGGGTGATGCAAATCGTACACTCAAGGACTTGGCTTCTCACAAGTTGGATACACAACAAGGGTGTATTCAATCAAATTATACTTTTGAGATCAAGCCGGGGTTGCCTAGAGAATTACCAAAGTTCCATGGCATGGTGAATGAAGACCCAAACAAGCATCTTATGGACTTACACACCATTGTCACGGCCATGCTTCCAGCGGATGTTGAAGCGGATGGTGCAATGTTGAAAGTTTTTCGATTCTCTTTGATGGATAATGCTAAGGATTGGTTGTGTTATTTACCTCCCGGAAGTATCACAACATGGAATGGGTTGAAGAAACTTTTTCTAGAGAGGTATTTTCCAGCATCCAAGGCTACTCAAATTCGCAAAGAGATTTGAGGGATGAAGCAAAATGTGGGAGAATCCTTATATGAATGTTGGGAACGATACAAGAAATTGGTGGCAAGCTGTCCTCACCATCAATTCAGCGATGCAATGATCATCCAATACTTCTATGAAGGACTCAATTCAAGTGATAGGAATCTTCTTGACGCTGCGGGTGGTGGTGCACTAGTGAACAAAACGGTGGCACAAGCTAGAGAGTTGATTGAGAACATGGCAGCAAACTCCCAACAATTCTTGAGTCGTGGTTCGGACGTGCTCTTAAGGAGAGTAAATGAAGTGAGCGAGGTAGAGTAACTTCTTCAACAAATGGGTAACGTGACAGCAATGTTGCAACAAGTTGCAGCCGCGGTGATACCAAGTTTTTCTCAAGGGTATGAAGACTCCAATGAACAATCTAATGTGATCTTCCCAAATCAGCAAAGACGGTATGATCCCTACTTCAACACTTAAAATCCGGGATGGAGAGACCACCCCAATTTTAGCTATGCCAACAAGCAAGGAGCGGTTCAACAACCTACTTTCAACCGTCCAAGTGGATTTCAACCACAACAACAACAATTTCAGCAACCACAACAATCAATGCAAGGTCAAGGTTCGGATATTGATGCAAAACTTCAAAAGATGATGCAAGGCATTGGTACCATGTTTCAAGAGAGCCAACGAGAGACTAAGAGCGATATTAAGGAGTTGCAGACACAAATGGGATCCATGGTGATTAAGATAAACAAATTGAAAGCACAAAATAGTGGGAAACTCCCTTCTCAATATATTAACCCAACAGAGGGTGTCAATGCAATTACGTTGAGAAGCGGTACACAACTTGTGCAACCCGAAGTTACTGATTCGGGTAAGGTGGAAACACCCAAGGAGCCGGTGTTGGAGGAAAAGAGGGATGAAATTCTCCAAAAAACCGAGGTACCGATTCCTAACTCTAAAACTCCTATTCCTACTTATGTTCCTCCTTTACCTTTCCCTCGCAGATTTGCAAAGTCAAAAATGGAGGAACTAGAAAAGGAGATTTTGGACGTGTTAAGGAAGATTCATGTGAACATACCCCTAATAGATGCTATAAAGCAAATGCCAAAGTATGCAAAGGTGTTAAAGGACTTGTGTACCAATAAGAAAAAGCTTCAAGGTAATGAAGTGCTAAGTGTGGGAGAGAATACTTCGGCAATCTTACAACATAAACTCCCACTAAAATGCAAGGATCCGGGTAGCTTTGACATTCCCGTCACTATTGGTAACACTACATTTAACAAAGCAATGTTAGATTTAGGTGCATCCATTAATGTTATGCCTGCGTCCGTATATAATTCACTTGATCTTGGTCCTCTTAAAAGTCTGGAATTGTTTTGCAATTAGCCGATCGCTCTAATGTTTACCCAATGGGTATTGTTGAGGATGTTCTTGTGCAAGTTAATCAACTTGTATTTCCAGCTGACTTTTGTGTGTTAGAGATGAATGAAGGTTCACCGGACTCATCTCTTCCATTGCTACTTGGGCGTCCCTTCATGAAAACGGCGAAAACCATTATTGATGTGGATAAGGGAACGCTAACTATGGAGTTTGATGGAGAAATAATACGTTTCAACATTTTTGAGACGATGAGATATCCTAGTGATGTCCACTGTTGTTTCTCTATTGATGTTATGGATACATTAGCACAACAAGTGTTTGAATTGAATGGTGGTGATGCCTTGGAAACCGTTTTAACTACATTCATGGATAATGGTGTAGAGTGTGGTAATGAAGTCAAGGAAGCCCTTGGTGATCTTAGTTCACTACAGGGATGCCCGAAAACTCATAATATCTCTTTTATTTCTTTACCATGCAGTGATGAAAAACTTTTACCATCTATTGTTAAATCTCCAAAATTAGAATTGAAACCTCTTCCAAGTCACTTAAAGTACTTGTACTTGGGTGACAAGGAAGAGTTACCTGTGATTGTTTCTAACGAGCTTAGTGAATTACAGGAGCAACAACTTCTAAGGGTGCTAAGGAAGTACAAGACGGCCATTGGATGGACATTCGCTGATATCAAGGGTATAAGCCCTGCCGTTTGTATGCATAAGATGCGTTTGGAGGATGATGAAAAGCCTACAAGGGAAGTGCAACGTCGTTTGAACCCTCCCATGATGGAAGTTGTGAAAAAGGAGATACTCAAGATTTTGGAAGTGGGTGTTATATACCCCATATCCGACAACAAGTGGGTAAGCCCGGTACAAGTAGTACCAAAGAAATCAGGTGTGACGGTAGTGGAAAATGATAAGAATGAACTTGTCCCAACTCGTGTGCAAACCGGTTGGAGGTTTTGTATTGATTATAGGAAATTGAATGCCACTACTAGAAATGATCACTTTCATTTACCTTTTATTGATCAAATGCTTGAACGTTTAGCAGGACACTCTTACTATTGCTTCCTTGATGGCTATTCAGGTTATAATCAGATTGTGATAGCACCGGAGGACCAAGAGAAAACCACTTTCACTTGCCCTTTCGGTAATTTTGCTTATAGAAGGATGCCTTTTGGCTTGTGCAATGCTCCAGCTACTTTCCAAAAGGTGTATGGTGAGTATCTTTTCAGAATATGTTGAAAACATAATCGAAGTGTTCATGGACGATTTTAGTGTATTTGGTGATTCATTTGACCTTTGCTTGGACAACTTGTCTTTAATCCTTGAACGATGTGTTGAAACAAACCTTGTGCTAAATTGGGAGAAGTGCCATTTTATGGTAACTCATGGCATAGTTTTAGGCCATGTAATATCTTCTAAAGGCTTGGAAGTTGATAAATATAAGATTGACCTTATTCGTGCTCTAACCCCTCCCACTACGGTGAGGGAGATACGTTCTTTTCTTGGACACGCAGGTTTTTATCGTAGGTTCATCAAGGACTTTTCCAAGATAGCATCACCACTTTGTAACTTATTGCAAAAGGATGTGGTTTTTAACTTTGATGAAAAGTGCATGGAGGCGTTCAATTGCTTGAAAGAGCTTTTGATTTCAGCCCCTATCATTAAACCACCGGATTGGAGCAAGCCTTTTGAGCTCATGTGTGATGCAAGTGACTATGAGGTTGGTGCGGTGCTTGGGCAGCGTGTGGGGAAGTTTCCTCATACCATTTATTATGCTTCTAGAACGTTAAATGAGGCCCAACAAAACTACACAACCACTGAAAAAGAGTTATTAGCCATTGTTTTTGCTTTAGAAAAGTTTCACTCTTATCTAATTGGTACAATAGTTGTTGTCTTTTCTGATCATGCAGCACTTAGATACTTGCTTACAAAGAAAGAGGCGAAACCGAGGCTCATACGATGGATTTTGCTCTTGCAAGAGTTTGATCTTGAAATAAAAAACAAGAAAGGAATTGAGAACACCGTTGCGGATCATTTGAGCCGACTTGCTATGGACAAGGAAGTTATACCATTGCGTGAAAGCTTCCCGGATGAGCAACTATTCTCAATTGCCCTTGGAGAACCATGGTATGCGGATATTGTTAATTACTTAGTTTCTAAACAAATCCCAATTGACTTGTCTCGTGCTGAGAGGGACAAACTTAAAAGGTTAGGTAACCAATACATATGGGATGACCCTTATTTTTGGAAACAAGGTAGTGACCAAGTATTACGTAGGTGCATTCCCGAATATGAATTTAACTCTATATTGTCTTTTTGTCACTCTTATGCTTGCGGAGGACATTTTGGGAGTAATAAAACCGCTCCCAAGGTGCTTGAAAGCGGTTTCTATTGGCCAACCTTGTTTAAGGATGCACATAAATTTTGCACAACTTGTGATAGGTGCCAAAGAACAGGCAATCTAGGTGCTCGAAATCAAATGCCACAAACTTTTATTCAATTTATTGAAGTTTTTGATGTATGGGGTATTGATTTTATGGGTCCTTTTGTCAACTCTCATGGGAATTTTTACATCTTACTTGCTGTTGATTATGTGTCGAAATGGGTGGAAGCTAAGGCCACCCCAACTAATGATTCTAAAGTGGTTTCAGATTTTGTGCAAGCAAATATTTTTGCAAGGTTTGGAATTCCAAGGGCCGTAATTATCGATGGAGGTTCTCACTTCAAAAACAGGTTCTTGCAAAGCTTGTTAAGGAAGTACAATGTTTCGCATAAGATTGCAACACCTTATCATCCACAAACGAATGGACAAGCCGAAGTTTCCAACCGAGAGGTGAAGTCCATACTTGAAAAGACGGTGAATCCAACAAGGAAGGATTGGAGCATGCGACTTAATGATGCTTTGTGGGCTTATAAAACCGCATACAAGACACCTATTGGGATGTCTCCTTTTAGGCTTGTGTATGGTAAACCTTGTCACTTACCCGTGGAGATTGAGCATAAAGCGTTTTGGGCTATCAAGCAATGCAATATGGAGATGGATGGGGATGGAAAGCAAAGGAAGTTACAACTCCAAGAGCTAGAGGAGCTTCGCAATGATGCATTTGAAATCTCACGCATTTACAAGGAGAAAACTAAGGCATTTCATGATAATATGATTTTGAGAAAACAATTTTGTGTTGGGAACAAAGTGCTTTTGTTTAATTCTCGCTTGCAATTATTTTCGGGTAAATTAAGGTCACGATGGATTGGACCTTTTATTGTTACTAATGTGTTTTCTCATGGTGCAGTCGAAATTCGTAGTATTTCTACAGGCAAGGAGTTTAAAGTTAATGGGCACCGGTTGAAACCATACTATGAGAACTTCTCTTCCGAAGTGGTGGAAGGAGTTAATTTTGTGGATGCACTCCCTCTGGAGGAGTCATAGAAAGCAAGGAGAGAGTCGGGCTGGCGACTTTAAACCAAGCGCTAAGTGGGAGGCAACCCACCGGTTTTGTATCTTTACCTTTATTTTTTTTCAGTATTCTTGTCTTGTTTTATTTTTATTTTTATTATTGTCTTGAATTTCCCACCTTGACTTACTTTGGATGATTCAATTTACATTGAGGACAATGTAAAGTTTAAGTGTGGGGGAGTGGTTAAGCTTTTGCTTTGTACCTTTTTCATGAATTTTTTTCAACTTTTTTGTAAATTAGTGAATAAGAAACTCCAACTTGTAGTTAGTTTAGAGTCACATAGTATACATGTCGCTAAGATTACATCGAGAATCTCATAAGAGTGACTGAACTTAGAGATGACAGAGAACGTGATCGAGTTTCTTACTTGTATGAGAGTTAAAGTTGGATTTAACCATCCCAGTGGCAAATGAGGTGCAGATTGAATTCGTTATTAGATTTGTGATCCCCTATAGTGGAGACTACCCATATTACATTATGAGAGGCACCGACCTTCAATTCTTTGTACCTGTCTAAATATGTGCTTTTAGAGTGTGTGTCACCGTACGTAAACTCCGGGTAGAATGGTGATCTACCCAACCTCCCACCATAGAAACACTATTTTGATCTCTTGAGTGCTATTTTTATCAATCATGAATGGTGACATCGAATTGCTAACTTACATACCACTTGTAATCTTGTTCGCAGTTAGCACCTTCCACTTTATCTCTCTCTACACCAACGGGTCCATAGAAACACCATCATCATCAACAAGAAGAGCATCACAAATTTGAAGTAAGGTTGAAGAAGTTCAAGGTTTATGAGCAACGGTATAGAAATGAGCAGATTTCAGATTCAAGTAAAGCAACAAGACAAGAAGGAGCAAAATTTTTTACAAGTCGAAGACTATTGTACAAGAGTGAAGATTATCAAGATGAGAATTCAAGAAGTTTATGATATTAAGACATACAAGTTGTGAAAAATTGAGTGGTAAATTACTCATACCATGGCCTTTGCATTTTCATTTGTTAGTTTGTATTTTATTTTCTCAAAAAAAAAAAAAAAAAGAAATCCATTGTATTATATTTTGGTTTGTTTA
>NC_039361.1:123992860-124074949 GCF_003573695.1 Papaver somniferum | reverse complement strand
AAAAATCCATTGTATTATATTTTGGTTTGTTTAGTTCATTTTTGGTTTTGTATTCATTCAATAAAGCCAATGGAAGAAGAAATATCCATAATGAAGTTTCAAGCAACAAGGAATTAGAGGAAAGAATCACATTGTCAAGATTCAACGAACTTTAAGAGTTATCATCAAGTGTTGAAGACCGAAGACGAAGATGAAGAAAAGTATTGAAAACCGAAGACGTTTCTATGGATGTTGTGAGAGTGGTGCTAACTGCACGCCGAACGGATAACAAGGTAAGTAAGCATATTCCCACCTTCGTTAAGTGGTTGATTTCCTTTCTAAGAGATCTTCAGAAAAAATGGTTTTCAAAATGATAAAAGATGTGGGTTTTCAAAATACTTCGGAGGGTTTTTACCTTCCTACCATTCAAGGTGTCGCAGGATTTTCTCTTCATTCCTACCTGGACACATGTGTGACCCATAAAGAGCTATTTATTATTGAGAGCAATATCATAAAACACTTTCTTGTGAGGCAGAGTCGAGACTTTTGATCACTCCGAACCCGATTTTATTTCGAGAAGGGATGGTTATTTCTCTCTCAACTTTTAAGGATGAGATTGTGTTCATTTATGTGTCTAACTTGTTATTGCTAGTGTGCAGAATTTCTATGTCTTCTTAGCGCGTTGGATACTATCTTTTCGGAGAACTAGTAAGTTGGAAAAGTAGGTTTTGTAGGCATACCTCTTGTAAACCTTCACGAGACTATAACTCGTCCACTAGGGACACCTAGGGGTTTAAAGGCTTGTTATTTATGCTAAAAGTGACCGTAGCCTCGACGACACGGAGTTGTATGTATTTTAGAATTAGTTTTGTTTGATTTGCTCGAGGACTAGCAAAGTCTAAGTGTGGGGGAATTTGATAGGTGTCTAAAACACCTAATTTTATATCTAGTATTTATGCTTTCTTTGCTATTTTTTCTTGTAAATTATGTATCTTATTTGGAATTTGAGTTATTAGGTATTTTGGAGTCTTTTTGAGCAAAAGAAGGAGAAAACGTCCATTTGGAGCGTAAAGGAAACAAAGTCAATTCACTGGCGAGTTATACTTGGAGCGGACTAAGGTGCGCGAGAAGGAGGTGAAGAATGAACTGCCAGTTCCTCAAAACTGACAGTGGAGTTGAGAAAGGAATTAAGCCGTCGGTTCTCTGGAACCGAAAAGCCATGTTTGAGTTGGTTACTGGGTATCCCTTTTCTACTTTACCTGGGTGGTTATATCCAACCTCATTTCCTACACCAAACCTAAAAATCAGAGAAAATTCATTTCTCTTCATCTGTTTTTATTTTTCCATATTGGTCTGAACAATGACGACATCATAATTGAGAGGAGAGGTTCTGTGTCGAGTAAAACCAGAGATGGTTCTGATACCGGTAAAGATTAAAGGGTGAAGCTGGATTTCTGAGATTGAGAAGATGTTGTTGCTGAATAGAGAGTTTAAGAATCAGAAGATGGAACTGATGATGAAATACAAACAATTGAGGAAGAAACTGAGCTGTTGTCGCTCAGTTGATGACAGAGATCGAGAAGAAGTTAGGGTATGAGCTGTTACTGAGGATTTCTGGGATTCGAAGTTGAATTAGAATGGGTATGAGATGGATTGGCAGGATGAAGTGATGTTGATTGTCATGGGTCTATGATGTTCAAAGAAGAAGAAGGTTTGATTTGTTGCGGCTATGATGGTGTTGGTGGTGGCACTGAGATTGCAGATTTGGTAGTGTTGATAATGGTGGATGTTTTTGAAGGGGTCTTGTTAACTTACTGCAGTCAACAAAGAGATAGAGATGGAGCAGGTGATGGATTCTTGCGAGTTTGAGATGTTGAAGTGAAGGTGGTCTTGTAGATGTGCAAGGAGAAGGTTCAGGCTATGTGTTGCTTCCATTGCTGGTGAATTGTGCTTGAAATGAAGAAATCAAGGGAGTGAATCTGATGGTATTGCTGCTGGAGTTGGTCTGGTTCTAATATGAGTTAGAATGGGTTTATGACATGGAATGAAGATTGAAAGCTCATTTGAGCTGAGATGAAGAAGAATTGGTGGAGGTTATGAATGTTTGATGTGATGAGAAGGATGGGTTTAGCCTGAATTAGATGTTGCAGCAGTTAAATGGATGAATGAAGAGTATTTGGGTCCTTTGGGTTATGCAGTTGAGTACCAAGGGTTCATAGTGCAGGAAACAGAGAAAAAAATAAATTGGACGAGCAGAGTTTTGCTTCTGCAATGTCTCGACTCAATGCTGATACAAGAAGGGCATGATTTAGAATTGAGATGCAGTTGTTGGTAGGACATGTAGCAATTGCAGTCAACAAAGAGACAGAAATGGCAGTGAAGGCAGTGGTGGTGATTCATGAAGTTGTACAGAGAGATGCAGATGGTCCTGCTGGTGCAGTCACGGCTGAAAGCTAATGAGAAATGGCATAGATTGCAGTCAAGCGGAACTGATTGCAGGTGAGCTTAAGTTGTTGTGACAGTATGGTTGAGCAGAGAAGGTATGAAGTTGCAGTGAGGCCATGGAAGACTGCAAGTATGAGTTGGTAAGATGAGCTAGAAATGGAATGTGTGTTGAATTTATGAGCAGAAGCGAAGGATGGAAGCTTGGCTGTGTTGCAGAGGTGCAGGTTGATTTGAGTAAGTGCAGCTCGAGATTGAGACTGGCTCAAGTGTGTTGCTGTGTATTATGGCCTGAACTGAATTGCAGGTGGAACTGGAAGTGAAGCAGTGATGCACAATCATTGTGCAGCACAGCTCTGGCTTGTGCAAAGTGGCATGCAACTGTAGCCTGAACCAAGTCAGCTGAGTTAGCTTCTTACTCAGGTCTGACTAGGCTCAGCATCTGACATCACTGAGTTGAGTCTCTGATTCGGTTTGACTTCCCGAGTCGACTTGTTGACCCGACCGATGATCGGGCGGACTTTGCCGGTCACTTGAGCACTTTTCCGGCGACTCTCCGGCTAACTTTCGGTGACTTTTCGGCAGAGTTTCTACACGGGTATTTATGACTTTTGGGCCACGCGGATTTTCATCTAACGGGCTTTGAAATTTTGACCTAATTTTGGGAAGCAAAGGGATATAAAAGGAAGACTTCATCAACTTTTGGGATTATTAGTTTTATTACTCTTTTTGGAGCTTTGGAGAAAACTACTTCTAGGGTTTGCTTTGCTTTCATCTTCTTTATTTTTTTTATTGATCATGATGATGATGAACTCCATTGTTATGAGTAACTAAATACACTTGTTGGTTATGGGATAAAAGTTGATTTCTCAATGCATGTTATTTGATTCTATGGATTAGTTTTGTCTCAACTTTATTGTTTATGATTCATGGTTTATAGTGTTTTAGGATTTGATTATTTGATTGGTTGAGTCCGGAATCAATCCGATTTGCTTTCATCTCTAGAGCTATATTAGGGTTTTCAATACGTAAAAGTTGTTTGTCCCTGATTTTAAGTAGCATAATTGTGATTAGTGCTTGTAGTGATAGCTCCTACTAGTCACATATGAATCATAACCTTGGTTAAAACAAATTAGTGCTCTTACACGTTTGTTTGATTTGATTAGTCTTATTCCATAAATCTTAAAGCTTTTAGGGAGTTAAACTTAATTGTGCTTTTACACTTTGGATTGCTTTCTGGGAAGAATTCACATATGCATCTTTAATGTGGTTGTGATGAAAATAGGGAATTAGCGGGATTCTCTTGCGATCAAGGTATTCTAGGACATTTAATAAATAAGAGATTAAATTATCAATTCTATTCAATGATGAAAAATACATGCTTGTGAATGATACTATCCCATGACCAATATCTTCTCCTTATTGATTATTCCAACTATTTACTTTGCTTTACTTTATTTTATTTGATTTGTTATAAAAAAAAAACCCTTGGTTATCTTAGAAACCGAAAATTGCATAACAACAAAGGCCTCCCTGTGGATACAAACTCTTTCCTACCACTTTCTACAATATTGTAGTTGAGTAAGGAAGTGAAATTATATTTGTCGATTGACAACCGATCACAAGACAGGTAACTCAGTGAGTCAACAGATCCGACTCAGTCAGATTATAAACAAGACTGAATAATCTCAGTCAGTCAGGCCAAGGGTTCTACTTACACAACTGCAACTCTAACTCTACAACTTTATTTAAGTTGAACTTCAATGTAATCATTGCATCGATTCATTCATTCAAATTATAACTTAAAATTGAATTACAAAAGTAACAAAGCCTAACTGCAATAGCAGAAGTTTCAAGCTTTCACTGCTAGCACTAACTACAGTCCTACACTCCCATTATCACCCTTTCTCGCAACAATTCAATTCTGCTTAATCCCCATCTCCACACTCAGCAGAGCCCATCAACAGTTCTTGTATTCCACACTCACCATTCATATCAGCATCACCATAACCATTGACATCTCATCTAACTAGCCAAGACATCTCCACCTGCAATTTCAGTTCCACTGCCATCTCAACTCTTAACTGCAACATCAACATCATATATCAAATTCAACTTCACTGCCATTCAAAACACAACAACAAAACTCAACTTCAACCCCTGAACTTCAATTACATCTCAATTAAGATCAATCACCACCACCTTTCAGTTTGTCACAACCAACTTCGGTTCAATTCCAAGCTACATACACCAATAACCCCTTTCCAGTTCTATTTCCATTTCACCTTCACAACTCATACCTAACTCATACATCTACTTCCTTCCAATCAACTTCAACCACCAACAATTGACAACAACCCATTTATTATCAGTTATAACCCAAAACACACACCACTTCAACTGAGTTCAGTTCAACCCCACCATTTCATACTCATAACTTCATCCGCATCTTGATTAATCTTGCTTCAGCAATTAGAATCCACCCTTATTCCCTTTGGCTCAATTCAATTAATCGTCACAGCAAACCTCACTATCACCACCAGTTCTATGCTCATATCTCAAGTCTCATTCAACTTCAATCATTAAACTCACAACAACATCAAAATCCTCTTTACCTAACTCTGATTCTTCAATCCTTCCATCAACAACAACATAAACTCTAAATTGAACATAAAACTTTACTCAATTAACTAAGTAAAATTATTACCTCTGATTAGTTCTACTCAAGCAACTGAATTCAATTAAGCAACGCGTCACCTTCTCATCCCTGATCCTTTAATTCATCAGTGTCGATTCCAAACAACCCTCATCAAACAAAGCCAATCCCTGACTATAAAATTCAAACTAATTTTCATCTGTATATTCTAATTCGTATCAAACCCATCTCTAAAACCATCCTCTACAACATCAATTTCATCTTTTGAACCTTCCCTGAATTTCCTTTATGAAACCCTAACTCTTTCATTCTTCGATTCATCTTCATAACAACTTCAATTCACAAACACAACATCAAACCATTCGATCTTCATCCATTAACAACTAGAAATCATCATTATCAACTCCATGCAAATCTAGATTCAAATCCAAAAACCCTAACTTCGATTCTCTGCTATCCAAACCCCAGTTATTCTGCTACACAATAAACGACCACACCTTCATCACCATCATCTATCGGCACTACCAGTTGATTTCCCTCAGTTATTCTCACTCATAACCCCACATCGAACAAAATAGAAGAAGAACGGAAGAAGAGCAGAGAAAAAGAAAGAAAAAACGGGAACAAGATAAGAAGAAGAAAAGAAAGATAAGTTTTGTCTTCTCGATTTGGTTAGATAAGGCCAAAGGAAAATTGATAAAGGCACCATCACTTGGATGTGGCAGTAAGGTCGCTCCATTGCAAATAAACTAATTTGTCCTTCTCACTAATCTGATAAATTCTTCTTCATCCGTTATCCGACTGATACGTTCGAGTGGTCCATTCCGCATAACTTTTCGAGAATTATTCAATGATATTAATTTCATATCTAATTTGTTGTTAGAATAATTCCTATTAATTAACGTTCATGTTAAATTAATCGAGTTATTAACGGCTAAATCGTCTTTTGACTAGTATAATAGCATAACTTTTCTTGATACGCAAATACTTGAAATGTTCCTCTCATATTGTAGTACTAGTCAATCCATTCATATTCGTCATTAAAAGGAAAGGTCCATCAAGTCTTGGAACAAATTCTCCAACATTTTATCCTCGACTTCTCCTGCGCAACTTCTTGCACTGCCTATAACACATAAAGAAGAAGGTTTAGAAGGCAGATATGTGTTTATAAATGCAACTTTTCTACAACTATGAAATGAACGGCGCAGAGAGTGCTCACCAGGTAAAGATGCAATGTGGCGCATGTTTGGAGTCTGAGGAAGCTTCTTCTTAATCGGGCAGGAAGAAGAAAGGGGAAGAAAGGGAAGATTGTCACAATTGCAAATTTCAATCATGTATCCATCTGGGTCATGGAAAAAGAGCTGATTTTACCTTCCTACCATTCCAATGAACAATCAAAGGTTTACGAACCAAGCTTATCAATTGGGAAATCCAACCTTTTACCTTCCTACCATTCAAGGTGTCGCATGATTTTCTTTTCATTCCTACCTGGACACATGTGTGACCCATAAAGAGCTATTTATTATTGAGAGCAATATCATAAAACACTTTCTTGTGAGGCAGAGTCGAGACTTTTGATCACTCCGAACCCGATTTTATTTCGAGAAGGGATGGTTATTTCTCTCTCAACTTTTAAGGATGAGATTGTGTTCATTTATGTGTCTAACTTGTTATTGCCAGTGTGCAGAATTTCTATGTCTTCTTAGCGCGTTGGATACTATCTTTTCGGAGAACTAGTAAGTTGGAAAAGTAGGTTTTGTAGGCATACCTCTTGTAAACCTTCACGAGACTATAACTCGTCCACTAGGGACACCTAGGGGTTTAAAGGCTTGTTATTTATGCTAAAAGTGACCGTAGCCTCGACGACACGGAGTTGTATGTATTTTAGAATTAGTTTTGTTTGATTTGCTCGAGGACTAGCAAAGTCTAAGTGTGGGGGAATTTGATAGGTGTCTAAAACACCTAATTTTATATCTAGTATTTATGCTTTCTTTGCTATTTTTTCTTGTAAATTATGTATCTTATTTTGAATTTGAGTTATTAGGTATTTTGGAGTCGTTTTGAGCAAAGAAGGAGAAAACGTCCATTTGGAGCGTAAAGGAAACAAAGTCAATTCACTGGCAAGTTATACTTGGAGCGGACTAAGGTGCGCGAGAAGGAGGTGAAGAATGAACTGCCAGTTCCTCAAAACTGACAGTGGAGTTGAGAAAGGAATTAAGCCGTCAGTTCTCTGGAACCGAAAAGCCATGTTTGAGTTGGTTACTGGGTATCCCTTTTCTACTTTACCTGGGTGGTTATATCCAACCTCATTTCCTACACCAAACCTAAAAATCAGAGAAAATTCATTTTTCTTCATCTGTTGTTATTTTTCCATATTGGTCTGAACAATGACGACATCATAATTGAGAGGAGAGGTTCTGTGTCGAGTAAAACCAGAGATGGTTCTGCTACCGGTAAAGATTAAAGGGTGAAGCTGGATTTCTGAGATTGAGAAGATGTTGTTGCTGAATAGAGAGTTTAAGAATCAGAAGATGGAACTGATGATGAAATACAAACAATTGAGGAAGAAACTGAGTTGTTTTCGCTCATTTGATGACAGAGATCGAGAAGAAGTTAGGGTTTGCATTTCAGTAAAATCGATTGAAGAATCTGGTGATGATTTTGACGGATTTCAGAGATTGGGGTTTGTGGAGATTAAGAGAAGAACGTGTTTCTGAGATCGATGGAGTTGATGGGTGTGTTGCTGCAATTCGATTGAGATAAAATGGGTTTGAGTGAGATTTCAGAGGGGTTAGAGTTTGAACCAGAGAAGCTGAAATTGCAAGTGGTGGTTTGAGGATGCTGTTACTGAGGATTTCTGGGATTCGAAGTTGAATTAGAATGGGTATGAGCTGGATTGGCAGGATGAAGTGATGTTGATTGTCATGGGTCTATGATGTTCAAAGAAGAAGAAGGTTTGATCTGTTGCGGCTATGATGGTGTTGGTGGTGGCACTGAGATTGCAGATTTGGTAGTGTTGATAATGGTGGATGTTTTCGAAGGGGTCTTGTTAACTTACTGCAGTCAACAAAGAGATAGAGATGGAGCAGGTGATGGATTCTTGCGAGTTTGAGATGTTGAAGTGAAGGTGGTCTTGTAGCTGTGCAAGGATAAGGTTCAGGCTATGTGTTGCTGCCAATGCTGGTGAATTGTGCTTGAAATGAAGACATCAAGGGAGTGAATCTGATGGTGTTGCTGCTGGAGTTGGTCTGGTTCTAATATGAGTTAGAATGGGTTTATGACAGGGAATGAAGATTGAAAGCTTATTTGAGCTGAGATGAAGAAGAATTGGTGGAGGTTATGAATGTTTGATGTGATGAGAAGGATGGGTTTAGCCTGATTTAGATGTTGCAGCAGTTAAATGGATGAATGAAGAGTATTTGGGTCCTTTGGGTTATGCAGTTGAGTACCAAGGGTTCATAGTGCAGGAAACAGAGAAAAAAATAAATTGGACGAGCAGAGTTTTGCTTCTGCAATGTCTCGACTCAATGCTGATACAAGAAGGGCATGATTTAGAATTGGAAATGCAGTTGTTGGTAGGACATGTAGCAATTGCCGTCAACAAAGAGACAGAAATGGCAGTGGTGGTGATTCATGAAGTTGTACAGAGAGATGCAGATGGTCCTGCTGGTGCAGTCACGGCTGAAAGCTAATGAGAAATGGCAGAGATTGCAGTCAAGCGGAACTGATTGCAGGTGAGCTTAAGTTGTTGTGACAGTATGGTTGAGCCGAGAAGGTATAAAGTTGCAGTGAGTCCATGGAATACTGCAAGTATGAGCTGGTAAGATGAGCTGGAAATGGAATGTGTGTTGAATTTATGAGCAGAAGCGAAGGCTGGAAGCTTGGCTGTGTTGCAGAAGTGCAGGTTGATTTGAGTAAGTGCAGCTCGAGATTGAGACTGGATCAAGTGTGTTGCTGTGTATTATGGCCTGAACTGAATTGCAGGTCGAACTGGAAGTGAAGCAGTGATGCACAATCATTGTGCACCACAGCTCTGGCCTGTGCAAAGTGGCATGCAACTGTAACCTGAACCAAGTCAGCTGAGTTAGCTTCTTACTCATGTCTGACTAGGCTCAGCATATGACATCACTGAGTTGAGTCTCTGATTCGGTTTGACTTCCCGAGTCGACTCGTTGACCCGACCGATGATCAGGCGGACTTTGCCGGTCACCTGAGCACTTTTCCGACGAATCTCCGACTAACTTTCGACGACTTTTGGCAGAGTTTCTACACGGGTTTTTATGACTTTTGGGCCACGCGGATTTTCATCTAACGGGCTTTGAAATTTTGACCTAATTTTGGGAAGCAAAGGGATATAAAAGGAAGACTTCATCAACTTTTGGGATTATTAGTTTTATTATTCTTTTTGGAGCTTTGGAGAAAACTACTTCTAGGGTTTGCTTTGCTTTCATCTTCTTTATTTTTTTATTGATCATGATGATGATGAACTCCATTATTATGAGTAACTAAATACACTTGTTGGTTATGGGATAAAAGTTGATTTCTCAATGCATGTTATTTGATTCTATGGATTAGTTTTGTCTCAACTTTATTGTTTATGATTCATGGTTTATAGTGTTTTAGGATTTGATTATTTGATTGGTTGAGTCCGGAATCAATCCGATTTGCTTTCATCTCTAGAGCTATATTAGGGTTTTCAATACGTAAAAGTTGTCTGTCCCTGATTTTAAGTAGCATAATTGTGGTTAGTGCTTGTAGTGATAGATCCTACTAGTCACATATGAATCATAACCTTGGTTAAAACAAATTAGTGCTCTTACACGTTTGTTTGCTTTGATTAGTCTCCATAAATCTTAAAGCTTTTAGGGAGTTAAACTTAATTGTGCTTTTACACTTTGGGTTGCTTTCTGGGAAGAATTCACATATGCATCTTTAATGTGGTTGTGATGAAAATAGGGAATTAGCGGGATACTCTTGCGATAAAGGTATTCTAGGACTTTTAATAAATAAGAGATTAAATTATCAATTCTATTCAATGATGAAAAATACATGCTTGTGAATGATACTGTCCCATGACCAATATCTCCTCCTTATTGATTATTCCAACTATTTACTTTGCTTTACTTTATTTTATTTGATTTTCTATAAAAAAAAACCCCCTTGGTTATCTTAGAAACCGAAAATTGCATAACAACAAAGGCCTCCCTGTGGATACAAACTCTTTCCTACCACTTTCTACATTATTGTAGTTGAGTAAGGAAGTGAAATTATATTTATCGATTGACAACCGATCACAAGACAGGTAACTCAGTGAGTCAACAGATCCGACTCAGTCAGATTATAAACAAGACTGAATAATCTCAGTCAGTCAGGCCAAGGGTTCTACTTACACAACTGCAACTCTAACTCTACAACTCTATTTAAGTTGAACTTCAATGTAATCATTGCATCGATTCATTCATTCAAATTATAACTTAAAATTGAATTACAAAAGTAACAAAGCCTAACTGCAATAGCAGAAGTTTCAAGCTTTCACTGCTAGCACTAACTACAGTCCTACACTCCCATTATCACCCTTTCTCGCAACAATTCAATTCTGCTTAATCCCCATCTCCACACTCAGCAGAACCCATCAACAGTTCTTGTATTCCACACTCACCATTCATATCAGCATCACCATAACCATTGCCATCTCATCTAACTAGCCAAGACATCTCCACCTGCAATTTCAGTTCCACTGCCATCTCAACTCTTAACTGCAACATCAACATCATATATCAAATTCAACTTCACTGCCATTCGAAACACAACAAAAAAACTCAACTTCAACCCCTGAACTTCAATTACATCTCAATTAAGATCAATCACCACCACCTTTCAGTTTGTCACAACCAACTTCGGTTCAATTCCAAGCTACATACACCAATAACTCCTTTCCAGTTCTATTTCCATTTCACCTTCACAACTCATACCTAACTCATACCTCTACTTCCTTCCAATCAACTTCAACCACCAACAATTGACAACAACCCATTTATTATCAGTTATAACCCAAAACACACACCACTTCAACTGAGTTCAGTTCAACCCCACCATTTCATACTCATAACTTCATCCACAGCTTGATTAATCTTGCTTCAGCAATTAGAATCCACCCTTATTCCCTTTGGCTCAATTCAATTAATCGTCACAGCAAACCTCACTATCACCACCAGTTCTATGCTCATATCTCAAGTCTCATTCAACTTTAATCATTAAACTCACAACAGCATCAAAATCCTCTTTACCTAACTCTGATTCTTCAATCCTTCCATCAACAACAACATAAACTCTAAATTGAACATAAAACTTTACTCAATTAACTAAGTAAAATTATTACCTCTGATTAGTTCTACTCAAGCAACTGAATTCAATTAAGCAACGCGTCACCTTCTCATCCCTGATCCTTTAATTCATCAGTGTCGATTCCAAACAACCCTCATCAAACAAAGCCAATCCCTGACTATAAAATTCAAACAAATTTTCATCTGTATATTCTAATTCGTATCAAACCCATCTCCAAAACCATCCTCTACAACATCAATTTCATCTTTTGAACCTTCCCTGAATTTCCTTTATGAAACCCTAACTCTTTCATTCTTCGATTCATCTTCATGACAACTTCAATTCACAAACACAACATCAAACCATTCGATCTTCATCCATTAACAACTAGAAATCATCATTATCAACTCCATGCAAATCTAGATTCAAATCCAAAAACCCTAACTTCGATTCTCTGTTATCCAAACCCCAGTTATTCTGCTACACAATAAACGACCACACCTTCATCACCATCATCTATCGGCACTACCAGTTGATTTCCCTCAGTTATTCTCACTCATAACCCCACATCGAACAGAATAGAAGAAGAACGGAAGAAGAGCAGAGAAAAAGAAAGAAGAAACGGGAACAAGATAAGAAGAAGAAAAGAAAGATAAGTTTTGTCTTCTCGATTTGGTTAGATAAGGCCAAAGGAAAATTGATAAAGGCACCATCACTTGGATGTGGCAGTAAGGTCGCTCCATTGCAAATAAACTAATTTGTCCTTCTCACTAATCTGATAAATTCTTCTTCATCCGTTATCCGACTGATACGTTCGAGTGGTCCATTCCGCATAACTTTTCGAGAATTATTCAACGATACTAATTTCATATCTAATTTGTTGTTAGATTAATTCCTATTAATTAACGTTCATGTTAAATTAATCGAGTTATTAACGGCTAAATCGTCTTTTGACTAGTTTAATAGCGTTGACGAGCTTAAGGGTTCTTACAGTTTTACATGAGAGTAATTCCGGGAGTAAGAAATAGCTAACTTTGTTTTTTTTTTATGATAATAGGAAATACAATTTGTATCGAATTCTATCGCAAACCATAACATATAATTCAGTTGGTCTTAGACAGTGGTGATAACAGGTTTTCTCTGGACTAATATCTACGCTGTTGTTGGAGCCAAGAAGCCTTTGCAGCTGCTTGATACTTGGGTTTCAATTTTTGGAATGATGAGGAGCAACGAAGGCATAATTAAAATCATCAAAATGATAAGAACATGAGAGAAGATTATGATTAAGAGAACAAACCCTAGAATTCGTCTTTACTAATCAAGTCATCTTTCTTCTAATCCTTGTTCTTCATACACCAGTTTAAGCTTCTCCTTGTTAGGGTAACTCAGATGAAGAAGAAGAAACATGGACGTTCGGAAAATCCTTCACCATTCAAGCAAACCCAAGAGATAAAGTTTTTACTAAATATTAACAAGACCTTATAACAATATCAAGAAACCAAGCGAAAATTAGAACTACATGATTACTTCGAAGGAGAAAAAATAATTACTTCGAGCTACAGGATTTCATACCCTAAAATTTGCAACAAAACTCATTGACAGAATTCAAAAACAATCTGAAGCCGAAGAAACAAATAAGTCAAAATCATACGAACTCAGTAGGAAGATAACTGACCTCTTATCTCATCTTCGAAACTTGACCAATAGACATGGGGCAAGAAGGAGCATAAATCAAAACAGAAAAGAATGAAAGAGGATTGAATGTGTTTTTACCGTGTAACGTTGTTTTTCCATACCTATGAAACCAAGAAGATCCTTTTCTTTTTATGGAAGCCTATCCAAATTAGGAAAAACTAACGATCGGATTTTTTTTTCTTTTTTTCGTTTTTTCGTTTTAAAAGTTATGGAAGTCTAGCCAGATCAGGAAACCCAACGATCCGACGGACGTCTATATACAACATATAACTGATCGATCCGAGTCGTGGAATAACGAAATCGATGGTTGTAATTGTTAAGATACACAAATATCACTTCTTTTTATAATATAGATAAACTAGGTATCACCCCGTCCTACGGTCGAGGCTCAACCTTTTTTCAATTTTTGTTTGTTGTTTGGACGGTTGGTCAGTATTTTCCCACAAATTTTTTGGTCATGCCATAATTGTCAAGGCATGTTTAGTTAGTCAGATTATAAGTTCCCGACCATTATGGACGATCGTAATATCTGGTTAGTCTGGTCGTTTCACAATGTGTTATTAATCAGACTAACCTTTTTGTGGTATTTTTGGGATTAGTTAGGCCAATCTTCCATTAAGGTAGCATTTTGTAGGCTTGCTTGAACATTTTGTAGGCTTGCTTGAAACAATTGTGAAGAAGTTATTAAGTTTTGTGGCTAACCACATACAAATTTTAACACCAAACTATCTTAGCGGAAGAAAAGAAAAATGGTAAAATGATGCAAAGAATCTTCAGATTTCAGAATAAACGGTGCCCACTAAAACTAAAGCACCGTGGTGCGTCATAATCCCCGGGAGTAACTTAATATGCAAGTCCATTATATTGATAATAATAATTCACTTTTGTATTAGGTGTTGCAGAGTTGATGTTGCACGTGTATTCTATATCGTGATTCGTGATAACTGGACTCCATTACTAGGAAGCCGGCGAAATAAACAACTTCCTCTTTACAAATGTAAATCCTAAAATTTCATTATGAAACTTCAAAACGAAATCTTATTTTCTGTTTCGGCTCTTAAATGCGACAAACGTTACAAAATTGTGGTGGATTGTCAGGAATTAGAAATTCTCGGATTAAATTCCAGGTAATTCATTCCAAACCCTATAATTGTTGTCTGCCAATTAAGGAAAAATTCGCACTGATACTAAATTGATTTGAAATTTGATATGGGTTTTGAGTTTAAATTACATATGCCAGGTGTGTAGACTACTTGAATCAAATAGTAATGTTTTAGATTGAATACCCTATCTCATTTTGTCCAAAAATACTCTTCTTCATAAGGAGAGCTTATTTTGAATATACATATTTCTTAATGAAAACAACTAATGATATTCTGCTACTCCTATATATTACCAATTGATCTGTTTTTAAATTTGATGGTAAATTTCTGTCCATCGTTGTTTGTCTATCCCTTCATAAGAAATTAATTTTTTTTTTGGATAAAAGAAACATTGTTACAATTTAGGATGTGGTTGTTGCCTAAATCAGCATTTAAGTCGACTTTGGTCCGCAAATTATCTTGCGAAAGTTACTTAACGCATTTGCTTTATCTTTCTTTATGCATTCACAAACCTTTTGTGAACGTTCCTGCTTTGAATTTTTATATATGCTAAGCTTATTCGGTAGAAACAAAAAAAATTGCATCTTTTGATTAGATGGATACGTCAAGGTGTTCATAGGTCTAACCATTTTTGTTTAAGCTTCACCCTTGAGCCGACCCTAACCTTGTATTCTTAGGATCAATAAAATTAAGATGTAATTTTTCTTGCATGAATTCTTCTGTTTTTTTAACGGTAACTTGTTTCACTGGAGTTTTCCCATTATTATTCAGTTTATAATTGAACTTTCGATTTTATTGTTTTTTGTAGAACAAAATAGGTGATATAAACATGGATCACAACAGTGGATCATTATTCCTCATTTTGCTTGTCCTCTAATTTGTTGTTTAAGGCTCTTTACTCATGCCAACCTTCATAAAACATATGTAATTAAGTGGTTCTTTATATTTGATATGTTTTATTGGCCTTGTTAGATTACAAGAGTTGCTGAGGGAATTAGAGCTGGAGTACACTTTAACCCTTATGTCACCTAGGAAGGCAGGGTACAGATCTTTCAACTCGTTGGAATGAGAAGTTTATTATATTTATGGACATGTAACAACATTATTCCTGATTCTTTTAATATCCTTACTCCTGATTAAATGATCGCAGATGGTCAAGTATGGTGGTGTTCAATTGCATAACTTGGTTCAGGATATTTTGAATTGGGAAAGCTTCTACTTAAGTGGGAGATTGCAGAAACTGGTATGTCTATATTACGGATATAGATATGTTTTCTTAAAGATACATGGCGTTTGGGAGAGTCTTTCTGATGATAGATGGTCTTTCATATCCTTGCAGGTTGGACAATATAAACATTTTGCAGGTTGGACAATATTAACATTAAAAAACTGAACTTAAATGATCTGAGACTTGCAATTTCTACTGGACTTCTTGGTTTACCATCACTGAGGTTTGATCTTAAATTTTTCTATTATTCAGTTTTTTAATTTCTTAAAATTTTGTTAATTCAACAATATTAATAAACGCATTTGCAATTTAGGTATGAGGGTTGAAATTTCTTTACTTATTAGTGATCAAGAAAAGAGTTTTTCTCACTTCTTCTGACAATTGCAAGCTACAAATGATGCTAGTTACCTGTGAGTTTGACAAAATTCCTGTCATAACTGTGTCTTTTAATCTTTTACTTCGCCACATATCCAACTGGGAGAAGTAATAAAATTTGTATCCAAAGTCTAAAGGTAACACTATATATTGATGATTTTGCTTTGCATGTTTCTAGCTAAAAAAATAAATATTTCTTCTGAACTTTAGATGACACATCTGTTTTGAAAGAAAAATATTCTTCTAATCAATTTGATTGTCAATTATAAGATTCTCTGTCTGATACTTTGGTTGATTGTTCATCAGATACGTCATTGTGTGAGTTTTGATGTTCTCATTGTATTTGATAGGTATATGCATTATATAGATTAATGCAAAAGAGTTGTAGTTTTCTTTGTCTAGTATTTGATGTTTTCCTTTATATATTTTTTCGTGACTGATGTGTACCAATTTGATGCCATCTCTTTTATAATTTAGTCAAGTAAAATTCCTTACACGAAGCACATGGGTTAAATTTGAAATATAGAAAATCTTTACATATGAAATTTACGTTTATGCTTGATCTTTAGATGTATAATTGTCAATATGTGCATGGTCTTTTTAGTAACTAAATATGAGGTTTTCTTGTATATAATTGTCCATCAGTTATTACTAGGATGTTTTATTTATATCTATAGTCCTCTCAGATTCCATAGTGAACACACCAAACCAAAGACATTGGGATTGGTCACCTGCTATGTTAAATATGGCTAAATGAATTAGGGATTAAATATCGGCTTTTATTTCGAACATTACAACCGCAAATGGTGTTACCTGTCAGTCGTTAGATAAAATTCCTGAAATAAACCATGTCTTTCAATCTGTTAGTTTGCTACTCCCTCCGTTCTTTTTTAATAGGCCAGTTTCTATAAATAAAAGCTTCAAAAAAAATGCCAGTTTCTTATTGGGAAAGTCAAATGTTTCTTTAATTTTTTGGGACCACTTTTCTCTTAACTTCTTTTGGTGACAAGTGTCATGTGGACCACTTCACTTTACTTCTCTTGCTAACAAGTGTCATGGGGATCATTTCGCTTCACTTTTTTTATTGACAAGTGTCATGAGGACCACTTTCAATGATTAGTTCTCTTAATTTCCTTCAATTTCGCTAAAAACAAAACCGGCCTATTAAAAAAGAACGGAGGAAGTATATGTGATTATTTTTTCTTAGCTAGAGATAAATGTATCCAACGGGAAAAAGTAATTAGAGATATAAATCCAACTGTTTCAAGGTAACACGATATACTCTTCTAGTTCACATTGCATCTAAAACAGTATTTATGATGTTTCCCTCAACTTTCTCATTGACAAAAGCATTATCTTGTCGGTGTACTTTTTCTGGATCTATTGGCACAACTTGGTTCTTTATGGCTCCTGCTTGACATGTTTTTTGTCGTTTTTGTCTTTGCCTGTGTGCTTGTTGTGCCAAACATGCTGCCTGTAAATTTTAGACATGAAATTGCTTCATCTAAAAAGTTAATGTTTATCTTTGCAGAAAATTGGATATTCTTATGATTTAGCATGGTACCGTGGATTGGTCCTTTTTTGGCTTTTCTGGCTTTTCCTTCAACTCTCTGCTACGACGTTGTCGTTGGGCCAATCACATCCTTTCCTGCCAATTCGATTGAGTGAGTTATCAAACATATGAAAGTAAACGTTTGATAAAGTATCTCGAAATATACTTAGTGAAATAATACTTTAGTTCTCTGTATGACGAAATCAAAATTCCTATCTGATACTATTTGTTGAGTATGTCTTTCTTCTTTAAGGCATTCACGGCGTTCTTTATCTTTTCTATCTCTTTCTCGACGTGCTTGTTTTAACATTGATGTGTCCTATTTTTGCCGCTCTGTTTGAAGTGGGAGTTGATTAGGTCCACATTATTGCATGATCCTATGGTAAACTGTAGAATACAAATTTATTTTCAATTGCGTATATGTTATCCAAAGAATTGTAATAGTTCTTTATATGGTGACTATTTATCCTTATAAGTAAATTGAACCTGCAAATTTGGACTCCCATGTAACTTTTCTTGTAGATATGACTCCCTTTATAACTTTTCTTGTTTTTCTCTTTGTCGCAGTGCTTTCTGTGCTAAGAATACAACATGTTTTTAAAATCACCAGAACAAATCAATTGAATGAATATAGGATTTGCGTGAAAGGAGTTTCTTCCGCTGACAATTAGAATTTTACTTGTGAAGTTTCCTTTTTTGGTCGTTTTCTTTGTTGTGGAAGTTTTAACGTTGTGAGTTGAACTTCTGCTGATGATAACTTTGAAGGTGGTCTAAAACATATGAGATGAGAATACTGTTTGGTAATGCAAAGAAATTTTTACAAAACAACGTTAATTACAGTAATTCAAAAGACATGATTTAATGATTACGTCTTACCTCATATTGATGAAGACCGACATTCAACCTCTCTTTTCTTTTTCCGATATTGTGCCCTAGCCGGCCAAAATACCAGATGTTATTGCTTTATAAGTATCTCATTCTTCCTAGTATTGGTTTCACATAGATTGTTAGCGAAGACTCGGCTTATTATAGGTGGATGGTTTAAAATTCGAGTTGTTTAATATTTGGAAAAACCTTTTGTATCAGGAAACCGATAATTAAGGTAAAATAATATTATTTAATAAGGAAACCTTTGACGGATATCATGCCCCCTTCAGGGCACAGTTTTAGTGTGGTCACAGTTCACTAAAAACTTTGTATATAATTTTGGTGCGGTCACAGTTCATTAAACTCTAACATCGGTTCCGGCTAGCTAGCTCAATTTTGGTCGGGGCATAATCTCTGCCGTCGAAAATAATTAAGAAAATATCATCTTATGAACGGACGAACGGATATATATCTCGCCAACAAACGATCCAAGCCGCTGGATAACGAAATCAAAGGAAGAAAATATCCAAAGATAGACACAACGCTTTCTTATAATATAGATTTATATTTTTTTATAAGCAATACAAACATGCTTAACTACTCCCACATTTAAACTCAACATTGTCCTCAATGTTCAAAACCGAAAATTCCAATTTCTGACATAACATCCCTGAAAAACTCAAAAATTGTACAAATGGGTAGGGAATTAGGAAAAACATCCTAAGCGAAAGTTCTTCATCTACGTATTTTTTATAATGTGTCAAAAGGGAACAATGTTTTGATAAACGGTCTTACTTTTATGGCTTCCGGACTGACAAACATGTAATCTGAAAAAGTTATGTAAAAATACCGAAACTCAAATGTCCAGGCCTATCGCTTCAACTTAACAGACTCCGAATTCAAATGTTATTTTTTTGAAATAAATGTGAGTATGTCCTGTTTAAAATTTGGGGTCAACGACTCAAATCGGACTCCATACAAAGTCTCGAGAGCTATTTTGATGACAACTGCGCAGTCAGAATTTTCTAATGAGAATTCGTCAAAACTTTCAATATAGATATATGACTTTGTAAAACCTAAGATGGAAATGAAAAATATGATATGAAAAACTAATAATAAAAAAAAAGGAATATGATACAAAACCGATGGGTTTCCTCCAATGAAGCGCTTGGTTTAACGTCGTCATCCCGACGTTATCGTTATCGTCCGTACATCAGTAATCTGGAAATTTGGTAATCCTTCCAAATAACAATTTGTAGTTCAAATAACAACTTCACAAAAACATTAGCACAATATATAAATATTGAAGCTATCACTATATTGAGGTTTCCCCCACACTTAGTCCTTTCTACACTCTGAAGTGGATAGAGAACATAGAATTCACGAACTTCAAAAGGTTCCTCAACTTGATGAACCTGCGCAATACTCGAATCGAACACATAAAATAGTGGATACTTAGAAGCAAAATAATTCTTAGGAATATTATAATAACACCTATACCCAAATTTAAGTGAGGTAGCTCCTTAAAAATCGGGTTAACGACTCTTTCAGAAACTATTTCAGTTGGGGGAGGAGAATCAAAAGATATAGAATCATGCAAAGGATTAGACAAACCTTTCACAATCTCTAGTATTACGGGATTTTCGTCATTCTTAAAGAATTTCAATGAATTATTTACATCATTTGTGTCGTGGTCCTCTATCAAACTATTTAGCCATTCTTCGTCTGCTTCAACCGTAATCTCAGCATCATTATAATCCTTGGCAAGATCAATTGGGTCTTCCACGACTTTAATCAATTTTGTTTCATTCTCAATATAAATATCTTCAACAATCTCGTCATCAGAATCGGAATCCTCTTCCAAAAAGTCTAATTTGTTGGTGCAAATCCTAAAATCTTCACTTGTGTACGTTACACCATTGATAACAACGGTTATGTCATATCCATTCTCCTCATTTTGAATAGGCGAGTGATCGGTATTATGATCCGGAGTTGGAATAACATTACCATTGTTGCAATATTCCAAAGGTTGCTCATCTTCATCAGAGTCTTCGTCAACCTCATAATATTTAATATCCCAACGACGTTGAAGTTCCGCTCGTATTACCTTGTTAATTTCTTCAAGAGTCTTTTATGATGCTCCGGCTTCTTATAACTGATCATATTGCTTGGAAAGATTTCTGATATTAATACATTTTCCGCCATTATTCACGATGGAATTTTCAGATCGTATCTCTTCTTTTGACATAAATGAACAGAGAACATGATAAAGAGGAGTAGGTCTTTCCAAACTCTCTGTCATCTGCACATTACTAGAAAATAATTGATCAAAGCATAATTATCCTTCCATCATCGTGATTGTTCACTTACATACCCGTGATAAGGTTGTTGATATGTATGAGAGTATCCATAAGGCTCCGTAGGGTAGTGATCATAGCTAAAAGATTGTTTCCGATTATACCCGTATGATGGTTGGTAGTTGTCATAAGAATGAGATTGAAAACCATATTGATTACCACTATTGTATGTTGATTGGTCTTGTTCTCCGTACATGTTATTTCCGTAAGGAAACATAACGACTCACAAGAAATAGAAAATCAAAACAAAAATCTAAAAACAAAAATAAAAACAAGCTAAACAAATAAAAAATCAATTAGCAACTCCTCCCAGGCAGCGACGCCAAAATTTTTATGGGCTTTCGTAGGCACAACAAATTAATAAAGATATTTACCACTAATTAACTAGTAATATAGAGGTTGTAAGAGATCGTTCCCACAGAGAGATGTGTAGTTGATAGATCAACAAGATAAAGTAAATAACAAAGGGGAGTTTCGTTGTAAGATAAATATAAAGACAATAATAAAGAAAAGAAGATGATTAGGGAATCCATCGCCATTACCAAGCGTTAACATGATTAGATTACTTATCTATCTTCGTAAGAACCATTCATCACCAATCGTAGAATAACAACTAGAGCAGTGTTATCCTCTAAGTTCCTTATGTAACCGGATACCGAAGCGCTTGCATATTAAGTTATATCCAACTGAACCACCAAGTAGTAGCGCACTCAAGGTGTAACCTAATCAAAAGCTTTAAGTTATGTGAACTAAGATTGATCCTAGCAGTTAGACTCTTAGCGCAAGGTCCACTTACTAGTGTTGTCTTCGCACGTGATTTCTCCACAAAATCTCTCTGCGAGGTCTCACGTTCTCTACTTGTGCAAGGGTTATTCAACAATTACACGGATATCATAACCCTTTACTAGCAATAGAATGACCAATAAATTAATCTAACGTGCACTCCAAACAATCTGATTAATCAATTATAAACCCTAGATATAGTGAAAGCAGACGATGATGATCAAAACTCTTAATAGATTTGTATTAGTAAGAAAGCTTCACTCTTTAAACATTGAATTCATCCTTAATCAACAAAGGATTTAACTACTCATATTACAAAGAAGATGAAGAATTGAGGTTCCCCCTAAAGGGGTAAACCCTAGGTTTTTGATGTAGAATAAACCCTAGCTTATGATATGGGATGTTCTGATGTGATAGGCCTAATACCTATTTATATAGGTTTACATTTCTTGTCCTTCAAGTATCTAATTAGGTTCAAAAACCCGACCCGAAAATACGAAATAAAGACCCTAACCGTGAATTTTGACCTTCAACAGTATGCAGTATGCATAACCCTTTGCATACTTAAATTTAGTTAATCCAAGGAAATAAGTATGTATACCCGTTTGCATACTAAAAATCCGTTTGCATACTTTTCTTGTCTTCGGTGTTCGATAAAAACTTGTTTTGCCCATAACTTCTTTGTCCGAACTCGGAATGACCTCATTCTTTTTGCATTCTTTTCCTCTTTAAATTCTTTTCAAGATGGTGATGAGAAATCCTGAATTTGAATGATTTAATCTCAGTATTTGGCATGTCTCTTGATTTTGAGTGTTGTGCTCCTTTTCGTCATACTTCTTCCACTTGTCTTAGACTTGGGCACTTGTATACTTGGAATATTTCTATTCCTAGCTATTTTTAGTACTTTATAGCTCATTTTTGGATGATTCACCTAATAGAGACAAATAAGAGAAAACAAGAGTAATAATACGAATACATGCAAGAATAATAACTTAAACAAGTATGGAATGGATACTACAATCATATGAATTATGCACTTATCAGTGCATGACATATATTACGGTGACAGATAGACACCACGTGTCTCACTAAGTTTCGTCAGTACACGCACCCGCTATTATATATATCGATTAGTGTTTAATATAACGAGAAGAATTGAAACTGAGAAATAAAATCTCCTCCCTTTACTGTTCATTTTTCATATATGATTCACTTCTATGAATTAGAGAATATAGCCTCTGTGAGCTGAGTAACATAAACATTAGAAATTAATAGAGGTTAACTTCTTATACAGTTGATGTACCATAAACAATCATACTAACTGTATGCATAGTTACCGTGAACTAAGTAATAATTTTTGTGGAACTCGGCATTTTATAATTAAAAAAAAAAACATTGGCTGGGTTGGATGAATTTTTATGGGGGCGTTTTTTATGGAGGCATAGGGGACAAATGATATATTTACACATGTTTTTATTATTAATTGTTTTGATAAATTCTGTTTTAAAAATATCAAACATAAAATATAACCAATTAATATATCTAATTTTTTCTCCAAAAATGTACTTATTTTATATTTGTGGAAACAAAATCTGTTGGAATCAATCAATAAGAATTTATCCGAATGAATCAGCAAATAAAGAACTTGAAATGACAACAGGTGAACCATCAATCCAGTCCAAAGAAAACTGTCGATTCGTGTTAAAGAAAACTCAAACATCTTGTTGTTTTTTGGTATCTTAGGGCAATTCCTATTGGATGGGAAAATCAAAGATTTGCTTAATTTGATCCCACTATGGACTCAACAAAAGAGAAAAACAAATGGGCAAACTGGCAAATTTATTACTTTCCCTGGTCAGTGAAGAGCCACGCGTCTCTTTTCCGGCCGTGTGGTTGAAGACAATCCGCCAGCGGTTCAACTAAACCCGCGCGCCTCAACTTTGTCAGCTGGTGGCTGTTTTCAAACCGCTTGTCCCTTGTCCTCCCGCTAGCGGAAAAATCTGGATTTAATCACCCAACTGCTCTAATTCTTTTCTCTATAAATTCAGTTCATTTCAAATCCAAATCCACACCTTCCGCACCTCTAAGTCTTTTAATTTTATACCATCTCAATACTCATTTTCCGTGATTTTAAGTACACCTACTCAATACCATCTCAATATATCATCAAATTTCCAAAATCCCTTTTTATAACAAACATGGCAACCCCTCACAACAATCATAACAACAAACGCAACAAAGATCCGGTAGAGTTCGTGATGTCAAGTTCACGATGGATGAAGATGAATTAATTTGTAGAAATTATGTATTTACAATAGATCAAATCAATGGTTCCCAGCAACAGTGGGCTACATTTCATGGAAATATTTTTTAAAATTTTTGTGAAGAAACCGGTAACATCAATTCTCGTGATCCCAAAGGATTGTCTCATCATTTCCATACAATTAGCAAAGACGTTAGTGAATACGTAGCTTTGATCATATAAATGTTCTTATGGAAAAAAGCGGCGAAGGAGAACCAGATGTGGAGCGAAGATGCAGAGAAGAGTGGCAAAGATCGCACAAAACTAGTTTCCAACACCAAAATTATTTCAACATTCTGAGGGTACTTAACAAATTTAATCCATACATGTTGGATGGTAGTGAGAGACGCAACCTTAAGAGCACTGAAATGAGGTTCAAACGAGTTCAACTATTATGAGCATAAGGAAATAGAGCGTCAGGTAGAACAAGATATAAGAACAGATCGAGGGAGGGTACTAAGGCAACTACGAAAAAGTCGTCTTTCGCGAGAACAACATTACTGGCATTTTAACAAGAACAAACTGCTCTCCATGAACACTTCAATAGTGAATTAACGACAACTTATGTTATGGGAGCAGAAAGTGGTTAGGGTGCAACAACAACTGAATGAACAATAATACCTACAACCTTCACAGTTTGAGGGTGACAATGCCGATGTCGATGACGAAGCCTCGGAAGAAGATGAATATGATTACTGCCTTGATTAAATGTACTAGCTAATTTTAATTTAAATATAGTAGTTAAGTTTTATTAAAATATAAAAATTTAGTTTAATTTACTTTTTCATGTAATAGTTTATTTGAATTTAGTTTTAATGTAATAGCTTCTAACTTATCACTTAATTTAAATAGTTTCACTACATTATATTTAATTGAAATAAAACAACATTTAATTGGAAAAAGATCTATGTGGCTGGGTTTTGGCAACCGCGCGCAGCTCCTCTTCTAGCCCAAAAGTTCACAGTTAGATCTTCCCGTAGCCGTCCATAAAGGGCCCGGTTTTGAATTATGTCAGTGGCAAGTCTATATTCTCTTGTAGGACGAACATAATGCACTACAAACACGGGCCTCCAATCATCGTCTGGATAACTAGTCTAGGTGGGGTCACGCCTTATTCCGCCAATAACCATGTTATGCAGAATTATGCAAGTTAGCATAATCTTGTTCATTTCTTCTTAATAAGGAGATATTTTTCTTAATATCCATGAGCATATTTGCAAGCACAAAATAAGTAGCTATAACTTATATTCCTAAAGAGTATAAGAAGAATGTGATTGGTTTAGTCTTTATTTTATTATGGGGAGACGAAGAAAATTAATTTAAATTAATTTTTATTTCTTATAAGCAACAAAAATTAGTTCAGGTTCAGTGAAGGTGAGAGTCCGCAGATTATGGATGACATGGGTTATTATCCTAACTAGTATGTAACCCGTGCTACACACCAGAAATGATGCAAATTGTCCTCCATTTGGATTGGCGGGGCTTCTTCCTGCACCCGTCTAAGAAGGGTTCCACTTAACAATTCCACTGTATAACGAAAAGACCAATTATCATTTAGTAGATTAATAATTGGAACCAAAATCACCGAGTACATACTGCTTAAAGTGATGGAGATTAAGAATTCATCTTAAAAAAAACACTTTTGAATAATTTATACAAACCTTTGAAATCAGTAAGTAGTTCATAACATTGCACTTGGTAGTTAAATAAAAATTCACACTCATTATATAGTAATATCGAGATCTGATATTAGACAAGCTAAAAAACATACGATATTAATAAAAAAAAATAGATTGCCAACTCTAAATAGTGTAAAATACATGAAAAACTTCGCGTCAAAGAAGATGCAATCAAGGAAATGCATTGACATATTTTTCTTCAGAATTCATATATTTGCGTTAAAAATCAAGCGGCCAACTTACAGGCTCAAACTTCTTGTGGTTAAATGAAAGATCACACTCACCGTGTAATTGTATAAATATATGATATCAGAGACACTAGCAAAGGATATTAATACAAAATGGATTACCAACTTTAACTAATGCAAAGCCTATAAAGTGCTTTCCATTGAAGATGATGTAATCAAGGTAAATCACTGATATATCTTTCCTCAAAAATCATATAGTTGCGTTAAGAATCTGGAGGTCAACTCAACTGCTCCTCTAGGCTCCTACTTTCAGCAGTTAAATGAAAAATGACATTCAATGTATTGTTGTATATTAAAAAAACACGATATTAATATAAAATAAATTGTCAACTTTAAACAGTACAATGCATATGACGTACTTTCCGTCAAAGAAGATGTAATAAAAAAGATGCACGGATATATCTTTCTTCAAAAATCAAACATATTCTCTAACTGTCAGTGTGAGGTCTTTCTTGAGTTGCTTTTAAACCACAAATAGTTGAAGACAGAACTTAATGGTGAACCAAATATACTTAAATTTCATTCATGAACTGAGTTAAAGAAAAAAGGATTACTTATCAAATTTCCTTTCATGTCCAGGTTCTCCCTACACAGTATTCTGGTACCTAATTGGCAAAGCAAAAATAAGAATGTCCGAGTAAAGGGCACAATGTGATGGCTTATGAAGATATAAAAAATGGCTTATTCTAATACCATTATCAGTTTATCAATTTTAAAAAGATTAATCTCTGCCATTTTGACAAACATTACAACTATGGACATAAAAATTGGAGAAACTTAAGCACAAAGTCCCAATTGGAGAAAAATTGGTGTTATTGGTAAACAATCAGATATGTTATGTATTGATGGTATCAAAATTGAAACTGGGTAATAAATTTTTTACCTAACTATACTTGATTCACATAGTCCCAATTGATCAAAGCAGAGCAGAAAATTCAAACGTGTTTGGATTTCGAGAAGCTCGTTGAGACAACCGATGTGCTTGGATTTTTATTTTTTTTTAATTTGATATATCTATCTTTGCATTTTATCATAGTATGTATAGTATCCTTTCCAAATATATGTACATAATTCAAGAAAATATACGTGATATATGGAAGCACGATTGCAAAACTTATGATAAATATTGAATTTTAAAAACTCGATGAATGTGGCGGCGAGATACTTGGATGTTTTCATCTCCATTATGCCCGTTCAAGTGAATATGTAACGACAATTGCTCGGTTGAACCCGGCAACCGTTGGTATGTCAAGTTTGGTTGTCATATTTTATTTCCAAAACTCAAGGTCGCTTGATTAGGTTACTAGAGTCGAGTTCGTTAGGTTAGACAATGAATTCTAGAAATGCTGAGGCAAACTCGTGTTACAGTGAAGAACCTGAAGACGTATCTACATCAATGAACACATCATCCTTTTGTTCGAGGTTAGTAATACAAGAGTTATCTGGCAGCTCATATCTGGATGCTAGGGATCCTCCGTTGGTATGTCAAGATTGGTTGTCATATTTTATTTCCAAAACTCAAAGTCGCTTGATTAGGTTACTAAGTCGAGTTCATTAGGTTAGACTATGAATTCTAAAAATGCTGAGGCAAACTCGTGTTACAGTGAAGAACCTGAAGACGTATCTACATCAATGAACACATCATCCTTCTGTTCGAGGTTAGTAATACAAGAGTTATCTGGCAGCTCATATCTGGATGCTAGGGATCCTGGATCCAACTTCGTTTCCTACAACAACCCTAAAAGTCAGAGAAAAAACATTTCTATTATCACTAATTTTTATTTTCTTCTTTCTCTGCCTGAAACTAAGATGACGTCTCGATTAACATTTAGAGAATGAAGATTGGGAGAGGAATGGAGGTGATGTTATTGGTGAAATAAAGATAATAACTCTAGGAGATGATGAAGAGGAGATTACATAAAAGAATTAGGGTTTGATGTGATTCAAATTGACATGAAGAAAAAGGGATCTGAGTGTTGAACTGATGAGTTCTGGTGTTTGATTAATGAAGCATCAGAGAGGTTTTTGCTAGGCGAGATTACAAGAAATTGAAGTTACCTTCATTGATTTTGTGATGAAAAAGGCAAAGTAACAGTAAATGGTGAGAATTAATGGAGTTAAGTTTAAAATTGTTGTTGCTGAGAATTTAAGAAGAGTTTGATGAATTAAGAGCTACAACTATTATATTGAAGCAATGAACAATTTGGGGAACAAGAAATCAAGATTGTGAAATGGTGTTTGAAGACTGTGCTTCTTTGAAATGATATTGAGAGAAATCAAGGAAGGAGATGGCGGTGTATCCTGTAAGGAATAATGGGTTTGTCTGTAAACTGAATATTCATGAATTGAAGCTGGAGAGCAGGTGTTAGTGGTGAATGAGTTATATAATCAATGTAGTAATGCTGAGATAATGGACTAGTAAGCAGGATATAGAAGATGAGGTTGATATTACTGAAGCTGAGATGGGGAATGATGGATTGAAATTCAAGGTTTCTGATAGGTTGAGATGTTGATGCTTGTTGTTATTGTAGATGCAATTGGTGACTGGAATGAAGTTGAGGTGCAGGTTGTGAAATGTTGTGTATGTTAGAATCGCAGGAGATGGTGCTTGCTGTTTTGGAATGTGTAAGCTGAATGGTTGTTGTTTATTGGTGAAGCCATGAAGATGAGAAGAAATGAAAGAGTTATAGAGTTTATATAAACAACTTTGATGGTTGTAGTTGCAGTTGACATGGAAACTGTAGAATGGGTTTGAGATGAATGGTGTTGCAGTATGTGAATATTGCAGGGAGGAGAATGATGCAATTGTAGCTAGTTGATTTTGCATAGATGAACTGAAGACATAAAGTATATTGGTAGATAATACAACTGAAGATTCTGGTGCTGTTTTGGTGATGCTAGAAATTGAGAATGGAGATTGGTAGTGTTGTGCTGCTATGGGTTTTGCTGAGAGGTTGAATTTGACAAGGTCGTTTGCTGTGTAACTCGAGTTGTTGTGGTTGATTGCAGTGCAGAGAAGGAGGTTGTGCGCCTATGAACGGGTTTGTTCTGCTGGTTAGAGTTGGAAGTCAATGGCTTTGACAGTATGGTGCAGCTGAAGTCTTTTGAACTGAAATTTGACTTTATATGTATGCTTAACAATGGTTTGCGGATAGTAAGATTGATGTGCAGCTAAAAAGTTATGAATTGCAGTGATGCAGTTGTTGCTGGCAAGGAAATCACTCAAAAGAATGTTGCTACGGGAAATAAAACTTCAAAACAAGTCTGGCAAGTTGCTAAACATAACATGGGTTCTGTGGATGTAACTACATCTACAATGGCTGTAGCTACTCAGGATGCTTTGGTTGTACGTGGAATAAATATGCAGGAGCCGGGAAAACAAAGTACTGATGCTTACGTTCCTGTTTCTGGTAAGCTATTGAGTTTTGATGGTGCGTCCAGTTCTAACCAGGCTGACGAGGCACAAAAAGGTGCATTGTGTGGCACGGAACAGAAGCAAATTATGCAAACTAATGCTGGTTCTAAGAAGGATAACAAAACTGTGGCTCTAGTTCAAGAGTTCGCTGATGATAAACAATTGGAAGAAGAGCTTAATAGCTCTGTAATTGAATTTCGTGAAGCACAACTTAAACTGATTAGATGTAAGAATGCTATTGCAGCGAAAACAGCTCTTGATGCACGTAAAATTGATAATTCTGATGCTAGCACAGTTACAACAAAAGTTGTGGAAGACAAGTCCAACCCAAACTCTGATTTGGAAAAGTCCAGTGCCAAGTCCGTGAACATGCCAAATTCTCGCTCCGTAACCAATCCATTGTCCGTGTCCATGCAATATTCTGAATCCAAACATAACACGGATTTAGTTGGTAAGGAAGTTAGTAAGGTTTCTGAAAAAAAAAGGTTGGACACCAGTAAAGGGTAAGATTTAAATTTACTCCTTTTAAAACTCCTTTTGTGGATGATCTATTCAGAACAGAAGCAGTGGTTAATAACAAGTACGACGTTCTATCTTCTGAATGGAGGAGGAAGAGGAACAAGTTTTAGAGAATTAAAGTGACTCAGATGGTAGTATGGGTTCAAAAGAATGGGGTGAAGTTGATGCTGATATTCTAGCAAGGAAACAAGCTAGAACAGTGGCCAAGCAAGCTGCAAAAATCATATCTACGTTTTCCTTGCAATCTGATGCTAAGGATTCCAAATCCAATGAGGAAACTCCAAGCCATCTCGCTGATCATAACAAGGAAACACAACTAGGGCTGGAGGATTCAAATTTTGATAAGAATAATATTATGTCTAAGGAGGAACTATAGGAGGCAAGCACAACATGATGAAGTGCATGCTAACTTCATTAAAAATGCAGCCTTTAGACAGGACTATTTCAAGGAAAAAAATGAGCTAATGGGTAGAATGTCAACTAAGCTCAATCTCCTAATAAGTTTTCTCCTATTAAGCTTGTGCCTGGTAATTATTGTCATGAAGATGAAGATGGAGAATTTTATGTGGATGAAGATGAGGATTTATCTGGTAATTATGCTTTTGATACGGATATTATGGCTGAAATTTTTTCCAAGAGCAAATCGTATAAAGTTGGTAACAACATAAATAAATTGAGAGGAGTTGGCTATAGATTTAGGTAGCTTGTTTTAAATTTTTTTTGAGGTTATTATTTTAGCTATTTTAAAAGTTATGTTTAACCCGTTTGGTTTATGTGGGTGCGAGCTTTATGCTCCAAAATTGTAATTCTTACAGTTACGTTTTTTTTTTTGTTTTAATAAATTATTGGACTTAGCAAAAAAAACAGTGATGCATCTGTTGAGTTAGAATTACAGCAAAAGCTAGTGATTGCAACAGCTGAGAGGTGATACTGCGATGGTTGTGCTACTGGTGGTATGGAAAAAGAACTGGAGATTGTGTCAAATAGATGGAGTTGATTGACTTTGGTTGCGGCTATTTCCGTTGAAAGTGAGCATGAGAAGGAATAAGCACCATCATGGTGTAGCATTGAGTACAACATGTGTAAGGTGGCTTAGGCCTGACCAGATCAGCCCACTCAGCCGTGTCAGAGCAGCTGACTCGGTCTTGACTCAGACCTGGCCTACTATTTTGACCTTGACCCCCTTGACCGTTAAACTTAACGGTCCATTGTTATGTTAGTTGGATCGGTGATCGACGAAAATTTTCCAAACACCTGAACTATTTTTGGCCAACATCTGGCAACACTTTTCAGGCATAGTTTCTACATAGGTTTTTGTATATATGGGCTTGGTAGACTACTTTGATATGGACTTTTGAAGACTTGACCTAGTTTTGGAAACATGAAGAGCTAATAAAAGGGAAAGTCTTCTACTTCTTTTGGGAACTTCGACAACTACTACTTGGAGCTTTTGGAGAGAGCGGAATACGCTTCTAGGGTTTGCTTTGGTTATTTTTCATTTTTTTTATTTCATTTATTAGTATGATAAACTTCGTAGATATGCGTATATAAATCTTTATTATTGGTTAGGGAATAAGTTGAAATTCCAAACATGATTTTTATGCAATGAATTTGTTTTGTCTCTATACTTTGTCGTTTATGATTCACTATTTATATTGTTATATGATCTGAATACTTGTCTGGTTGAGTCCGGGATCAATAAAATTAGTTTTCATCTCTATTGCTAGATTAGGATTTTCAATATGCGGATGTTGAATAATTCCGACTATAGATAGCATAATTGTGAATAGTGCTTGTAGTGATATATCATACTGGACACAAGTGGATCATAACCTTTGTTAAATCGGCTTAATGATTTTACACGTTCAATTACTTTGATTAGCCTGATTTCATAGAACCTAATGCATTCAGGGAATTAAATTGACCAGTGTGCTTTCCACATTAGGCTGTTTTTCAGATAGAATTCATGATTGCATCGTTTTATGTAAGTGCGTAGAAATCATGAAATTAGTAGGACATTCTTGCGACCAAGGTATCCTAGGGATTATGACAAAGTCGAGATTAAAATATCAACTTTAGTTATTGTTACAAATACTTGTTTGTGAATTTGTGAATGAAAACGAATCCTTGACCAATATTTTCCTCTTATTGATTATCTTCTACTATTTAATTTGTTTTTGATTTATTTTATTACTTGCATAAAATTTAGAAATCCCCTATTTGGTTACTTAAGAAATTGAAATACAATAACAACAGCAGCCTCCCGGGGAACGAATCTTTCTTGTCTTGCCATAGATGATAGATACATTTTTTTATGTCTGATTTGATCTCATTTCTCTGTTTTGTTAGTACTATTTCGTACTTATTATGGTGTTTTATGTGTATATGTGTTCTTGGAAAATAAACATTTTTAGAAAAATTGGCTTGAAAAAATACTAAAGGCGCCCGAAAATTACTAAAGACACACATGTACAAGTGCTAAAGGCACACCCTACCTGGATAAGGGAACTGCAGTTTTTTCCCAGTTTTTGGCGGGGAAATATTATTTGAAAATTCGGTTAAATGCTAATACATAATTGGAAGATTTTCGAGGAGATTTAATCGCTTAAATGAATTGATACCACCCTGCTACGATTAAACAGGGATGGTAAATATTTTAGATTCGAAAAATCAGGATGATTACGTACGTGGTTTTTCTACATGGCAAAACACGAGAATATCTCGTTGTTTTTTTATTCTTTCCCGAGTGTTCGGTGTATAACTGAAGGTTGGCATGAGGTGACAATTTTTTTTACTCAACCCCTGACATGAATCGGCGTGTTGGAGTGTGTTAGCTGTGCAAAATAATGCGTGTAGAGAAATAAAAACGAAATTATTCCGAAGCTTGGAGAGAAGGTTTTGGGGAGTTATTGTCGAAGATTTTTGATGTTGTGGTGTATACAAGGGATGTTTGGGAGTTTGAAAGATGATATAGAGAGATTGGAAAGAAAACTGTGTGAAGAATGGAGAGCTACAGAATTTCCGCTGCTGCAGTAAAAGGAAGAACACTAAGAACAAGACACTGCACATGGTAATCGTTTATTTTTTAGTGTTTTTTATTTTAAAAACTCCATAACACTATAATTGCAATGTATATCTTTATTTCTGTAATACATACTGTAAATGTGGTTTCTGCAACGCGCCTATATATCATTGCGAATTCTCTTTATTAGTAATTTTCACCTTTTGTAAATACTTTTGAGCAATGAATACATATTTGGGAGTATTTTCAAAATGAGGAGCTAAATTATAGGTGCATTATTTGCAGTAGTTTGAGACCTTAATTCGTTGCTTTGTTGTTAGTTTTCATTTCATTTATGCTTTGGTTTTGTTTGTTTTTGAGTTTTTTAGGTGTTTGGGGTTATCTTAACCTAAAAAAAGTGAAACTTGTTCAAATCCGGGATTTCTTTGGTTCATCTTGAAAAGGACGAAATTACGAAGCCAACGGTGAAATACTGGGGCTTGAAAAGGACGAAATTACGAAGCCAACGGTGAAATACTGGAACGACTCCGACATCGCATGAGAAAGTTACTAGCACTACTTGAAGTGAGTCAAAGTTGGCAAAAGTGAGAAAACAAAGAATTGTTAAAGGGAGACATATTTTCTATTCAAGGAAGCCGCGGGATAGGAAATGAACTATCAGTCTCGGTAGACTGACAATGGAACGGTTTTGCTAAAGGCACCAGGATTATTCTTTCGAGGCACCATTGTCATCATCTTCTTCACGCGAGCAGCAGGGAGGAGATGACGTTGTTGCCATTAGTGGCCGGAGGTGATGGTACTTGATGGAGAGAATTTTGGTCACTGATGTAAAGGTTTAGCTCGATTGATTCTTGGTGATGGAGGAGATGGCTGCAATGGAAATAAGAAGATGGTGATAGCTCGAGATTAGTTTAGGGAGTTTGGTTTTGCTTTTTGTGATGATGAGAACTCGAGTCTTTGGTCACACAAAAAGACATGGAATTGGCTATACTATATTACTGATTTTGGTGATGGCTTGATGATGGTTGCTCACTGTCATTGATTATGATGGCGATGCCGTGATATGCAGTCAAGCTGGGGTTGATGATAGTAATGAAACTCGAGTTGAGCATAGTATGGTGATGGAGTTTTGTTGTTAAAACTAGATATGGGGGTGTTGATTATCATCAATTACTTGAAGGTTTGACTGGTGAATTGATAGACAATTATTGCTCGGTGATGCTATGGAGATGATGGAGTTGAGCTGTGGATTGAAGACGCGGTAGAGTTGAGTTTAAGGAAACGAGAAAATCATGGAACGAGTTTGGGAAATCCAGGGAAATATATTTTTAACGGACAACCTGGTACACATGAATTACTACTGAAAAATAAAAATCCGAAGAAAATAGTTCCCACGGAGGGGTTTGTGTCCGTGAGTTAAGACGAGGATATGAAATTTAGGGAAAAGTTATTTTCACGGAGCTGTTTGTATCCGCAGAACCATTACAGCGGGATCAAGTTGAAGTTACACTTTCAGTTCCACGGAACTGACAGTTGATCGAAAGTTATTGGCACAGGCCTTTTTATCACTTGCGTGAGGCCACTAGTTGTGTCAGCTTTTATTTGTCACAGTCACACCTTGGAAGTGACCTATTTTGGGATGTGAAAAATACTATAGCCCCCTACTATATGGGTTCAATATATAGAAGCCCCACAAAATGGATCCTTAACTATCAACTCCATTCTTTCACATTTTGATATTTCTAGGTTGGGACCAGATTTTGAGTAATCCCGGATTGCTGACGTAAAATACCAAAAATAATCTCAACTATTTATAGATTCTTTATACAGGAACAAAAACATAAAATCAAATCTGATTTCTTATTTCTTTCTTCTCTTTCACAACTCTGAGATTATGCTACGGGTTTTCATTCAACTGAATCAACTTATTCCCTTTGTTTGATCTGTTTCATCCTAAAGAAGCAGAATTATGTAGTTTTGCAAGATTATATAGTATTCGTTACATTCCGTGAAGAAGCAAAATAGCTTTTGATTTGAGAAGATTGTTTCATATTGAAGATTTGAGAAGATTTTTCAGATATGAGTAGATGAAGATAATAATCTAGGTTTCTTTCTGCTGTTTTTGTTGGTTTTTCTTTTTGATTTTGTTTTTTTTGTGTTTCGATCTATTGTTTTTTTCTTTTTTTTTTTGAATTCTTTGATACTGAGAAGAGGAAGCTTAAACAACACCGTTTCAGAAGAAGAAATTGAAATCTATGTACGAATCTATCCTTCTTTGAGTTTATGGATTTCGATTTCATGATTTGTATTTTTTTTTTCTGATTTTTGATTCTTTTTGATTTGGAATTCGTTGATAAGAATAAGAGGAAGAAGAAACCACATTGATTCAGAAGAATAACAACGAAAATAGGTACAATTTTTTTGGTTGTTGTTTGATTTCAATTTTTGTTTTTAACTTTTTACGATTTTTTTGATTGGATTATTTGCGCGTCTGATTTGGTAAGAGATTTAGCACTAGATGTTGATTTCGATTATAATTCTTTGTTAGCATTTGTTGATACTGAGAAGTAGTAGAAGAAGAAGAAGAACAACAACAAATCTAGGTATAGATGATGTTTTTATAAAATGTGTAACTTCAAGTTACACATATTGTCCTGTATCATGTCTAACTGTTGTTGTTATTGCATGTTTGGATTATTTTACATGTTCCATTTCAGAAGAGATATACGAGCTGAATTCCGTTTAAAATCTAGGTAAACGTGCTGTTTCATAAGATGTGTAACTTTAAGTTACACATTTGTCCTGCGGTATGTGTAACTTTAATTATAGCTTGTTTATCTTTAAAACAAATTTTTTCTCTTGTTTTCCTTTTGTTGAGTATGTTGATTGCTCATTTTATTTTTATCTTGCCGCATAGGATATATTTCCCACAAGGGGGCAACGCCCCCGAGTGAATTGCGTTCGTTTGTTTTTTGATATTTTTATTATATGTTTGTTTTTTTAGGTTGTCATGGCTGCTGTTAGTTGCATTGCTGTTGTTCACTACTTTTCAGATTTCATTACCACTCGTGTTGATGTTGATACCACACTTGATGAGTTTAAGGTCGAAGTTTTCAAGCAATGGCAGCAATTTACTCCACTTGGTATTTGTTTCTTCTTCCGAGAAGGTGGGAAAGATCTTTTGGTTGACTGTGATTATTCGCTGCAATCTCTTGCATCCTTCACAAATAGCAAAAAGAAGACCAGTTTTGATATTTTCTTGCAAAATGTTACTCATGTAGCCTCTTCATCTAGCTATAGGGAAACTTCTTCTATTTCAAATGGTTCTACTATGTCTTCGTCGAGAAACAATCGTTTTGTTGGAATGTATTTGGAAGATAAAAGCAAGCCCGCAAAATCTTTGTTATCGGATGGTTGGCCCAAGGTCCTTGGTGAGATTGGTCATGTGTTTGTTGAAGGAGTTAAAGAAGTCAGGATTTCTTACACCAAATATCCTCTTCGCACTGGTTTTAAGATGGTTGTAACACACAATGAGTGTTCTAGGTTCACAACTAAGTGTGCAGTAAAAGAATGCGGCTGGAAATTTCATGCAGCTTCTATTGATGAAAGGAATGAAATGTTCAGGTAGGTTTTATGTGTTCTGTTATCTGTGGTTGTAATGTTTTGTCATAGTGTGTGTAACTTTGGGTTACACGTGATGTTTTTTGCACCCGATTGGTTTGTGGTTGATTTGTTTAGAGATATTTTGTAAAAGGATCGTATCTTTTTGGCCATATTAGGGTCTGGGTCGTAAAACATACGGTTGACGTATTTGGATCGTAGACTAGCGGAAGACCGTTAAAAATCCGTTACTTGACTTTTTGATCTTAGTCAAACACTAAGACTGTTTAAAAGACCAACTGTTTGGCACAAGACGTTTCGTTTTGATATCCTCCATCCGCCGGTCGTAAAAATCACATAACCCTATATTTTGTCATTGTTCATTGTCTTTCAAGTTACAATTTCTTTCTTCCGCCACAGTCCCAATCACACTTAGATTGTTTATCTTACAACCAGCATGATCATCTACGAACAGGTGCAAAGGTATCTAACTTTTTTTTTGTTTTCCAATAATCCTATCAAATATACACAAATCAAATCTTCAAAGCGATAATCAGTTTCAATATCTCCATTTATAGTCTTATTTTCAATTGAATATTCTACTTTAATTAATTTAAGAATAATATTTTTATAAAACTTACTAGATTTGTTGCTACTGATACACCCAACTAGTTTCCATGATTACCAAATCTGTGAATAAAAATAGCTGAAAGGGTGTTACGTGATTTGGAAAATTGGGTCCTCAGTAGAATGAGTTGGGCTTTTAATGTGATTCAGTACCCTAGTTTTAGTGATTGAGATTTAAGAAAGAGGAATGGTTATTTAAGATTCAGGTGATGGTAGACTTGTAGTGTTCATGCTAGATGTTGGAGCTATATTAATGGAGGACTTCCCCAATCTTATCAGCAGCAATTTTATTTCTTTTCTACCGTATTAGTTTATCTTGGATTTTTTGTGTTTGTACTTCAATTTTCTTATCTCGTAATTAACTCTATTTTACATGAGAAGATTATGAATACTCTTGGGCTTGATTTTAGAAGTCACCGTTAATGGTAATTTCAAATTTTCACTCGGTTTGATACCGATCGGATCAGTTAAAAAACCAGTTAAGCTTTTAACCGTGTAAGGATGTGATATCATTTAATTAATTTTTGAGGATATTTTGGTAACAAATCAGACAGTCAAAGTTATTCAATGGCGCAAATACATCAACGGTATGTTTTGAGACCCAGACCCTAATATAGCCAAAAACATGCGACCCTTTTACAAAATATCTCATTTGTTTATATTTTGTATGAACCTCTTCAGTTCAGGGATTATAACCCGGAACAAATTTGTGGTGCTGGTGGGCGCAACTTGAATCAAAAATACTCAACCAGCTTCACGTCTAGTTTGATTGAGGAAGAAGTTCGGTAAAATCCTCACAAGAAGCCAAGGAAAATTGCAGATGATTTCCAGACCAACTCTGGAATTACCATTGAGTATTATCAGGACTATAATGATTGGAAAAAGGTTTATGAGACCATTTATGGCGACGATGTGAAGTCATACTCGCACTTGGTATGGTATATTAATGCTATAAGGGAAACCAACCCTGGTAGTGTGATTGATTTTGAATATGATCCTGCAAAGAAACAGTTCCAACGAATTTTCATCTCGTTTGCCGCATGCATCAAAGGGTACCGATTTTGTCGGCCAATGGTATACTTGGATGCTACTTTCCTTACTGGTAGATTCAGAGGTTGCTTGATGGCAGCTACTGGGATCAATGGTGGTAAAGGTATGCTACTTTTCTGAACAACTATAACTGACAAATAACTTTATACTACATAGTTGGTTAGGATGCCTGACTTGTATTTACACATTGTTTTCTGTTTTTGTGCAACTTATTATTTTGTCATTTCTGCACACTTGTAAGTTTTTTCCCACTTGCTATGGCACTAGTCGGTTCTGAGAATAACGACAACTGGGAGTGGTTTTTAAGGAATTTGATTCAAGTTGTTGGCGATGGGAGGCCAATCACCTTCCTTTCGGATCGCCATGAAGGACTCTTGTGTGGTGTTCCACTTATCTATCCAGATTCGTTCAACATCTTCTGCTACTATCATTTGAAGAATAATCTTCCCATTACTGGCTCAGATCCTAGGTACACGCTTGTGCTGGACCATTTTCAAGAAGCGACATATGCACTCTCACCTGAAAACCATGCTAAGGCCATACCGAAAATTAGAGATTTGAATTGTTATTGGGTGGCTGATTACATCGAGACCATCCCATCTGAATCATATGTGAATGCCTTTTTCAAAGATTTTCGGTATGGACGCACAGCTATTACTCTAGGAGAATCATTCAATAGCTGGATTCTTGTTCACAAGAAGATGCCTGCATCTTCTCTTCTTGACCAGGTTAGTATAGTGCTTCTTTTGTTTTTTTGTCTTTGTTTCTTGTTTTGTCACTTTTTACATTCATAAGTTTTTTTCTTTTTCAAATTAGGAGGAAAGTAATGGTAATGATGGCAGACCGTCGTAGTGATGACGCTGATATGATGACTCCATTAACTCCAGAGCATGAGGAAAAGATTGCGGCTCTTCAAGATGAAGGTTTGGCTTGGCAAGTATTGGTTGCTAGTCCTACCGTGTTTGAAGTTTTTAGCGAAAGTATTCACAAAGTGGACCTCGAACACATGACTTGCACCTGTCAAAGGATTATTATTATTATTATTATTATGAAACGTGCCTCTGAGGGCTTTTATTGAAAATAGGAAAAATAGTAATATTACATGGAAGGTGTTGGTAACCTAGCTACAAGCTGAGAACCAACACATCTTATTATTATTATTATTATTATTATTATTATTATTATTATTTTTAACTTTATTTGAAAGTTTATAGGATAGTTACACATCTTATTTGCATGTGTAACTACAAGGTACACATCTTATTTTGCATGTGTAGCTTAAAAGATACACATTCTGTATATGCATGTGTTAATACCTGATTTTTGAGTGTTTTATGATTTTGCATGTGTAACTAACTGACTTTTGTTTTTTTGAAGGTGACACATATATTGTTTTCCTTGTGCTCATGCTCTTGCAGCCATACGAAAGATTAAACGTGAATCTACTGATTTCATTTCACCGTATTTTACGAGCAACTATTTTAGGAAGACTTATTTGCATGCCATCCAGCTGATTCCCAACTACAACAGGCCTGTTGATATTGATGAAGACAAGACCATCAACCCGACTATCGTAAAGAAACAACTAAGTAGACCCCAAGGGAAAAGGATTCTAAGTAAATGTGAAAAAAAATTAAAGAGGAAAGTTCATTGCAGCAATTGCGAGGAAGCAGGTCACAAAGGAAAGGTTGTAAGAATCCCCCGAAGTACACACCCCCTAGCTTGAAGCTATCAAAGAACATTAATGCAAATATTGATTTTATGTGTGGTTTTTTGTTTGTCTTGGATTATTTGTTTTTTAGTTTTTTTCATTTCGGTTTGTATGCACCAAACTTTTTTATCTTTCTGCAACGTCAATTATGTGCAAGGATCATTTATTCAAATTTTATATTTTTGGGAGTACACAGGTGAAATGCATTTTTATTTTTTTGATTAGTGTGTATCTTTAAGCAGTGGTCACATGCTTGTGTAACTTCAGTTTACACTCTAACCAGAAGTTACACTGTTGTAAATGCATATGTAACATTAGGTTACACATTATAAATGCATATGTAAACTCAGGTTACACCTTACATAACTTTTCCTTCCGCAATCATATAACTTTGTAACTTTAATTTGCACAACTTTTAGTTTTAAGACTACCTTATAACAAGTATGATTAAATTTTTCCAACAACAAAAGATAGATAACTTTCTATTTAATTAAAGATCTACTAGCTGACGAAGTATAGAAGTTCTAACAACATGTTTTGCAAGTCTAACAAAAGTATAAAAGTTTCTTAATTCAAAGGAACTGCATTACATAAAAGTATAGAAGTTTTTCAATACGACGAACTGTTTTTACAATAATGTTTAACCAGCCCTATTGTCTGCATCTGAAATAATCTTGTAAAACATGCTTGCTCTCATGTCATTCACCTTTCCAACCGTTACCCTTTGCATGTGTGTGTTTACGCGAGTTGATTGTGGTTCAAATGATGTTTTCTTCATCCCACACTCATGTAATAGCATACAAATAATATAAAATCAGGATATGAACCTTGTTTAGGCGAAAGGAGAGATCTAGCCTTCAGATTCAATCCAAGAGGAATTTGATAGTTCAGTGCTAGAGTTATTGCAGCTGGATAAGACTTAGCTTGATCAAAGTGTTTTTTCTTGCTCTTCGCTATGCTTAACGAGTTCATGTGGGACTAACCTGCACCGCTAGTCAATTCATACTCCAGTAGTGAGAAATGGGTCTTGTTGTTAATCATGGGTGCGAACAATTTGACTGGTTTGCAATCACGATAGTCATTAACAAGCTTTTTAATTCAGAATTTGTTGAATTCATCCTTATCATTCATAAAAGATTCCTGCATAAACAGAAAGCAAAAGAATGAATGTTATAAATGCATATTGTATAAGCATGTGTAACTTTAAGTTACTTAACCTTTTTTGAATCTACATACAAGAAGATTTTAAATTTTCCGAAGTACTTACATATGCTTTCGGGGAGAGGAATATCGCTTGTTCATACTTGGGGTTTGAGTTCATCTTTATCCTCAACCTACTAATGTAGAAATCAATGAATTCCGACTCTAAGAAGGAATCTTTGCTGGTTAGTTGAAGCATAAGTTCTCCTTTTATATCAAACAACGGGCTACCATTGTCTTTGAATTCCATCCATCACGATAGTCATTAGCAAGCTTTTTAATTCAGAATTTGTTGAATTCATCCTTATCATTCATAAAAGATTACTGCATAAACAGAAAGCAAAAGAATGAACGTTATAAATGCATATTGTATAAGCATGTGTAACTTTAAGTTATTTAACCTTTTTTGAATCTACATACAAGAAGATTTTAAATTTTCCGAAGTACTTACATATGCTTTCGGGGAGAGGAATATCGCTTGTTCATACTTGGGGTTTGAGTTCATCTTTATCCTCAACCTACTAATGTAGAAATCAATGAATTCCGACTCTAAGAAGGCATCTTTGCTGGTTAGTTGAAGCATAAGTTCTCCTCTTATATCAAACATCGGGCTACCATTGTCTTTGAATTCCATCCAAGCAATGTCTCTACATTAAAAATAAGAAACAACTAAACCACATAACAAAATCAAGTAGTAAGATGCAACGTTTAACATTAATATCACCGTAACAAAATAAATAAGTGCGGTACCTTTTGGTTTCAGTTATATCTACTTACGTTCTGCGATGTGTACTGAAGTATTCAAGTACTTTCCGCTTTTGATTTCCATCCAGCATTTCAATAATTCAGGAACCTTTTACATCCTTGCTCATTGTCCCATCATCTTCTTCAACATCTGCATCAGTTGTTTCTTCTACTTATGGGACTGCAACCATTGTTTCATCAGTAACAATACCTTTATTCTTCTTTGGCTTTCTTTCATCCTGTTTGAGATTTTCGGTTTCAGCTTTTCTGCTCCTCAACACGCGTTGTTGTATGATTCGTGGTTGTCTTTGTCTTTGTTTATTTCCAACTTCCTTGAGCAGTTCTCCGAAGGGTTTTGGAGTTCTATCTATTCCAAGGCTAAAATTGAACTGATCACTACCAAGGTTCTCCTGAGTTTGAGCTGTGCAACAAGAAAAATAGGCAGAATATTTTTTTTTTGCACATGCTCAGCTTGTGTAAACTAAGGTTACACTTGCATAGTTTGTGTGTAATGTGTGTAGCCTTAAGTTACACATGCTTATACAATGTGTAATTTGAAGTTACACATGCTTATACAATGTGTAATTTGAAGTTACACTTGCATTATAAAAAAGAAGAAGAAGATGGAATCAGAAGGAAAAAAAAATCATAAGAAGTTACACAAGGAAGATGGGTTACTACTGGAGGTAGGTTATGGATTCTCTATCTATGCAGGTCCATGTTCAGAAATTCCTTCAGCTTGGTTAATGTTGCTGACAACCGCGTATATCATTTCAGTTACATCCGTCATATCACCTTGGTTAGGTCATATTTGCACCAAACTGTAGGTCTCAGGATTGTCACACTGAGTTTGTTGGGTTGTAGCAGTTATCACCGTAGAGTCATCAAACTGTGTTGGCTGAGTTGAAGCAAAACTGTCATCAAAAGTTGCAGGTGTTGGTTGAGTTGGAGCAGTCATAACCAAACTGTCACCAACAGTTGCAGGTGTCTCTTCATCCGTTGGCTTTTCTTGCAATGAGTCATCGACATTTGCAGTTACATCTTCTCCTGCCGGTTTGTTCTCTTCTGCGACTTTCTTCTACAGCTCAACCATAACACCACCTTCTACATCTTTCTTCTGTGCCTCATTAACAACATCTGCAGGAGTGGGCTTTTTCTTTGCAACGAGCCTTTTATTTGGAGGGGTATTGCATTTTTTCACACTCTTCATACTGGAAATGTATGTCCTGAGAGGTGTTTTGCGCTCCTCTGCAGCAGTTTGAGCTTGCATAATTGTGGGCATATTTCCATCTGCAAGACTGATACATAGAACTTCACAAGGATCGAAATGAGAAACAATATTACAGATTTTTCTTATTTAGGATGTTGATGATGATAAATTTTAAAAAAAAAATGAAAGAAGAACAACTACTTACAGTCTTCTTGGAAAGAAGTTTTTGCGTCATCTTTGTCTTGCTCAGTCTCTTCCTCGGACTCTTATTCTTGATGCTCAGTACCTCCATGTCCTTGTCGACCATATTATTGTTGCATAAACTCTTCCTGGGTCACTGCGTAAGGTCCAATACCCATTGCTTTCATAATCTCGCAACACACAACGTGCTTCTCGTAATTTTGTGTGTCGGAAAGGTCCTCTTCTTTTATCCCTGTTGTGGCAATTTTATGCACTGCATCCAACATTTCTTTCTTTGCTAGTAATTTCTCTTTCAGTTTTCCGTTCTCAATTGTTTGCTCTCGGAGCCACCCTTTCATCTCGTCCTTGCTTGGTTCCACTGTTGCTATACCAAGCTGCAATTAACAGATGGAGAGGTTAAAAAGAGAAATGAAATATGCATGTGTAACTTTAAGTCACACAATGTAAATATACAAAATGTAGTTGAGTTCACTGGTATCTGCATGTGTAACTTAAAGTTACACAAGCACATTTATATGTGTAACTTACAGATACACATGACATAATTTGATTATGTCCAACTACCAGATGCATTTGTACCATAATTATTCAAAAATATAAACAAATTAACATAGAACACTTACTGAAAACTCCGTCATGTTTGCACTAGATATGAAATCCGAAATCTGTTGTACGTCCCACCTTCCATCCCTTGGGATTTGTTGTTCGTGGTTCAGAAATTTTGGGATTAAACTTGCTGATGTGTGATCAACAAACAAGATCTGCAACATATAAATTTAATTAGTCGATCGAACAAAAATATCTATGACTTAACTGTAAAAATAATTTAACAACAGTATAGTAAAAATATTATCCATACCAGTAGGTATGTCACACAAGCTTTGACGTTTGAAACACTACCAGCATTTTCTAGAAGTTGGGTAAACAAGTACTCATGTATTAAATCTGGCCATGACACCTTGAGCACAGTCTCATAAATCTCGACAATAGCAAGAAATTTCACATTCACCGTGCTTGCATTTATGTCCCCGAAAAAAAGTACACCGCAAAGATAGAATCCTATCATACAAACTACATGCTGATCATCAAGCTTTTTCATCTTCTTTTTGCTCATAACCTGTTTTATCTTCTCTATGATGTTCCTCTTGGTCACCGACGTTATATGTGTTGTTTGTTTGATATCACTAAATTACTTATTGTATAAAACGTTATCATCCAAATCAGCTAGCTTAAAATCTCTTAGCAACTTTTGAACCTTTATACTTCCAGTCCTCTTCATCGCAAGTAAACCTGCATATTTTTCCGGTGTAGACTCTATATACTTATCACCAAACTTGAATGAATACGGTATGTCACCATCTTTATCAAAGCAGTTCAGAACCTTTACAACCCCGTGCTTGTTAGTAGTTATTTGTTTCATTTCCTTCGCATCGTATTCCTCGTAATACATCATTATAAGTCTCCATAAGCTGCTTTCCTAAGATATTTTACATCTCTCTCAGATAGGCCTATTGGTTTTATTTCCTTGACCAAATCCTTAATCGCGTTGAACGAATGTATTAATTTTCTTGTACACATCACACAAAAAATAACATGAATCAGTATGTGTATCTTTCCAAGTATAATCATGCTTATCTTTTTCCAAGAACATAAACTGAATCATGCTGCATAATGTGTGGTATAACTTAATCTTACACATGCTACAAGGTGTAACTTTAAGTTACACATGCATATGAAGCTTTAACTTCAATTTACACACCCCATTTTTTGATGTGAAACTATAAGTTACCTAAGCTAAACACTACCTAAGGCTAGATACACACCACAATACAAGTCAGTGGAGATATTTTGTATGTGTAACTTATAATTACACATGCTCTATTTTTATAGTTCTACAAGAAAAATTAACCACCATAACATTGTATTATTTTTGCTATATGTTTAGTTTTTTCATATGATTACGTTTATCTACCAGTAATCCAGATCAGTGGTTTCACAATCAAGAATTCAGGTCAGTGGTGAGATTTTAATGTGTAGCTTATAGTTACACAGGCTCATTTGTATGTGTAACTATAAGTTACACAATCAATATACAAACCACAACACAGTCAGTGGTGAGATTTTGATCGTGTAACTTATAGTTACACATGCCCTTGTTTTATAAACATGAGAAAAAAAATTGATCCTGAATATGTAGTTGAAGTAGTAATAAAATCAAATTGTTGATTTTAATTCAACTTAGAGTTTATAGGGTTTTGAAACAGTAACATCTCAGAAATGAAATCCCTGAAATCAAATTATAACGAAGTCCCAATTCAATCAGTTAAATCACATCCATGCCTTACCTTACCTTCTATTCAATTTTTATGCACAAACGATTGTTCTTCTTCTCCGATCTGTAAAATCATCAGTCAGAAGGAGTTATGTTCATTGTAATATGAATACAATTTTTTTTCAAACCCTAGTTCAGGAATTTTGGAATCAACACGAATTAATCAATAACAACAGGAATCAAAACTAACAGATTCAAATTAAAATATACCTATTGTTTCATCATCAAACTATTTCCTTTAATAATCAGTAACAACAGCGATTTAGGCTTTGAATCTGAAACTGAAAAGCATGTTCGATCTGTTGCTGTGATTTAGGGTTTGGCGATTCAGCAGATGATGAATAATTTTTGATCTCGATCTGTGTTTTGCAACCGATTTCAGCAAGATTTTTTGTTTTTTTCGTTTATTTTCTCGATCTGTTTCTGTTTCTGGTGAGAGTGAGATTTGTTTTCTCTCTCCTGGGAATGAAATAATGGTGTCTGAACGAGAGAAAGGTAGGTGAGGACTCTTATATACTTGAGGCTAATTTAGTCATTTCAACTTTAATTAAATTTAATTTTAATTCGGGGTCTGGTTTTAAAACTCTTTTAACTAGGGGCCTCTTATTATGGGTTACCCATGGGTGGGGCCTAACCCTAATTTTCCCTTTTGGAATTCTAGGAAAGTTTTGGAAGCTAATTCAACCGGGATTTGAACACGGGTATTTTTATAATTTGAAGACCTATAAAAGAAACACTTCTACTTCTAATTGGTTGTATCTTTTGTCACACTTTTGAACAGAAGAATAGGACCTAGGGCTTGGAGTTGCGATTAATAATCAAGATTCCAGGGTTTGATTTGCTTATTCTCTTTTATATTTTCCATGGATTTTGAGAAACCCATGAGTAGTTAAAACCTTTCATATTGATTAAGGATGGAGCCGGATATCAGAAACATGTTACTTCATGAATATATTAGTTTTGTTATCTTAATATCATTATTGCCTTGTTCTACCTATTATTATTGTCGCGTATGATTACATGCTTGTTTGTTTAGGAGCGTTACTAAATGATCATGAATGCATTTCTATAGCTAGATTAGGGTTTTGAAATGCGTAATAGTTAACAAACCTTGTCATAAGTAGCATATTGTGATTACCAACTATATTCAAAACCTTTGTATGATTGCAAGTAGAAGCTTGACCTATGTTAAATATTTTTTTCGTCGTAATTCTATTGCCTGGATTAGTCTAATTGATAAAACTTAAAGCTCTTGGTTGATTAAACTTGATAGTAGGTTGCATTAGGTTGTTTTATGAGTAGTATTCACATATCCATCGTTATGGTATGCGATGACATAAGGAATCTACGGGAGTATGCTTGATCGCTATCGTTACACGTCAAAAATAATTACCTTTTCTTACTACTCAAAATATATAATGAAGCAAGGGAAAGAAAGGATAGTTCCCACAGAGAGGTCTTGGATTGTTATTCGGTCTTGATTTCCTATAAAACAAAGGGGGGTTTTCTGATTTTTATAAGCCAAATTAAAATAAAAGCAAAACAAAAAATAAAGCACGCAAATCAAGGATGTGAAAATATTGGATAAAGGTTTCATCTTCAATTATAAACAAATATTGGATGAAGGTTTCCAATCTCTTGTTTACTGCAAACCATAACCCAAAACCATCTGAAATCTCACTTCTTCTACAACCACTATTAAAGCACCCAAAAGCAACAAATGAAATTACCACATTATGTCAGACATAAAAACCCTTTTCTCCTTGCACTTCTTCAACAACACCAAGTATCATCAATACCCTCATAAATTTTCACGAAGATGCTTAAGATCCTATAACTAACAACTCACAAGATTCTCTTCCCAAAGGGTTTGACCATACTTATAGTACAATCACCAAGAACTGCCATCACTTTCTCTGCCAAATTCATCCTCTTCATAGTAGAAATCATGACCATCATCACTGCTCGAAGGAGGAAAAGGCCCATTACCAACACCGTCATCTGAATCCTCCTCCTCTTCTTCTTCTTCACTGTTGATTTCTACCTCACCCTCCATCACAGGTTCTCCATTAATATCTAGACCATGGATCTCATCTCCGCCAGAATCTACGTTCAAAGGCTCTGACATGGTTCGAGAAAATCTCCATGGATTCTTCTTCTCTGTAAGATAGCACATGTACATCATATCCTCAAACTGCTGCTGCTTTAACCTTTTTTTCTCAGCCTCTCTTGCCATCTCTTTATAATCAAGTGAAGCATCACTGGTCTCCTTCTCTTCTCTCTCAAGTTGATTCTCCTCGTCCTCACTTTTACTTTCTGTCGCACTTCTTTGCCCCATGAACATCTCTAATCACCCATTGATAGACACATTTTCGTGTCTAGGTTGTCCTCAATTTTCTGTATCATTGGTACTCGATTTTTGTCCTCATTATGGCTTTTTGTGTGTTTGTAGGTATTTTTGGAAAATTTGGCTCGAAAAGTTGATATAGGCACGCAGAGAACGTGTTAAAGGCACACCGAAAGTATGTTGAAGACGCCCAGAAAAATTATGTTGGCCCCCGGAGGACATTTTCTAAACGGACCCTCATCTTGGATAAGGGGCACCTCAATTACTAAGGGACACCCTCTTCACTATTTACAGTCGAGTCTTAAAGGCACCCTAACTGAATGGATAAGGGGCAACCTTCTTCAACATTTCAAAACTGGATTTTGGCGGGAATTTTGTGCAGTGACCGACAACAATTATGGTTTGAGAATTGGACGAGTTTTAAGGAGATTCAATCACCGAAACTCTTTGTGATTACTCCATTGAGCAGGAAAGGAATGGTAAGCGTGTTGGAATCATCCAGGATTGGATGGATAATTCGACTGAGAAAATCAGGGAAAGATGGTTTTCCTCGGGTTTTTAGTTTGAAACGGAGAATGATTTGAGAGAGATTATTTCGGTGATTTGGATCAGAATAATCCTGTTATGACAAAAAAAGATGGGTATATGGGTTAGAACCGAATAACAAGGGTTGAATCATTGCTTTTGGATAAAACAGAGTAACATGAGTAACCTGAGTTCTGTGTGAGTGATATGGTGGTTTGCGTGTGCCTGCTGCGTGTTTAACCACTCTTGGGATGTTTACAGAGTGTTTTTTGGAGTAATTCAACATGAGAAAACAGCGTGACGAGTTAAATCTGGGAAGAAAATATTCACGAGAATATTTTCTTTCACTACCGAGTAATGGAAGATTTGTTGGAGTTATGCAGGAGTATTCTCAGTGCCGTGAAGCTATATAAGTTGTGGAGGAGGAGTAGTTCGACACAGAGAGTTTGGGCCAGAACAGAGAGTTCACAGAGTGACGAAAAATCAAGTTGCACTAATATTTCTGTTGTTGCTGTTGAGAAGAAAGCACGAAGAACATTAAGCTGCCAAAGCCTGTCGTAATAAAACGTGGTTTATTCCCGGTTTTGCAAAAATCTTTGCAGCGACACATCAACAGTGACTACAACACTTTAGCATAATCGTATACTGTAGCAACAGTTTTGCAACATATTCTAAGCGTTGCAAATACCCGATTTTTATTATTTCCTCTCGATTTCATCTTTGTAAACAATTTTTGAGCATGAATCAATATTTTGAGCAAATTTACACAATGATGGGCTAAAACCCAATCCTTGGGGCGCCGGAGGAAGCTATCTTGCCAATGAAAAAGTGGTAATTCTTAATTATTTAATTTGTGTAATTTTTATTTGTGATTATTTGCCTAGATTGAAAATAGATTTTATGATTTTTGTTAAACAATTATATTTTCTATTGATGGAACATGCTTATCCTAGGGTTTTCATGTCCCACGCTTTGGATTAACATTTGTTGTTTTTAAAATCTACTTTTGCAATAGTTGAGAATCAAATTGAACGTGTGAAATTGCATGATTATAATTAGTATCACTTTGGAATTGGTAAATAACTGAATCCTAGCCCCAGTCTCTCCCTAATTTTCACAAAACTTTATACTTTGAGTTTGTTATATTTTTAGCTTTAAAAATTAGATCTAAAATCTGCTTTCACAAGTCTCAACGAACCATATTACTTATCACTTCTACAACCACTGTAAAAAACTACATCACCTGTTCACTGTAACCTCTCTCTTGCTCGTCGTGCATCAATCACATCACACTTTCTCATCCATAGCTGAAATTTTCATCATTCTCAATTCTTAACCTTTTAAATTCTTTTTTCTTCTCGCTCCTCTTGCTCCTTCTTTCTGGCCTTCTCCTGATTCAGAAAAGGGACTAATCTCTATTTCAGCACTTGATAAACTCTCAACTGCTCTCTTTGCATGTCGCATCTCTTCCGACTCATGTGGTAATTCATTGTCATTTCCATTTTCTGAGATATTTGCATTCTCCACCATTTTCTCACTTAATCTTTGGTGATATTCTTTCTTATTTTGGTATAATTTGGGATAATAATCTGTTTATTCACCACTCTCGCTTAAATAATAAGAGTAGATTAGCCATAAATGGCCATTTATGGCGCTTGGTTAAACGTCCCGTCCCTTGGCTATTCACGCTAATTCGAAACCACGCGCAAATCCATCAGAATAATCATTACACTTTGCATGCTTATTTTCAAACCCTAACTCTAGACTTTTCATTATTCGATAAACCTCTTAGAATCACCATTAAGAGGTGCATTGGTGGTTCACCTAATTTTGAAATGTTTTTTTGGGCTCTTATTAAAATCTATGTCTTTATGCAGATTCAGAAAAGGCAGCACCTGTTGAGAGGAAACATTGCACTTTGGGGCATATTGGCTAGTTTCACAAGTTCATTTAATCGCCTAAAATTTTCATGGGACATGACGGGCCATGATTGTGGTTCAGTGAATCAACTTCACCCACAATCACTCAGCCTTGCATACTCGTATCAAAGTACGCATCTGCCTTCACTCATTAGTCTTTGCACAACAGAAGTATTTTCTTCTTTCTCTGTAACTCTTCATTCCCCCATAAATATAAGAGGTTCTACCATGTACTTGAACAATTCTCACACAAATCAGCAACATAATGAACACAAAGAATACTGCAACAAAACCATTTTATTGCACTAAAGTAATAATACAAAAGTCGTCCATCACATGGACCAAGATAGGCCATTCACCCTCTTGGAGAATGCCTAAAACACTCTCTACATTAATGGTTCTTCTCTCAATTGAACAACACTATTCTTATTGATCTATATGCTATTTATACATGCTAAAGCTCAGGAAAAAACTATGTGCAACCGCTTGCACATCCTACATATAGCCATATGTCCACAGGTAGTTTTCCTAACCGCCAATCTGCTTTTCAACTGCCATCTTTTGTGTTGTCTTGCAGATTGAAGCCACACTTGTCTTGAACGGTTAGGGACACTCTAATAAGGTTATGAACTCATTTCATAACCCTTCCAACTTGGCTCACACCTTTGGCACGCTTGTGAAGCCAATAACCAACTTGTAACCGTCACTTGAGCCATATTGCACCACTGTTGTGCTTTACTGAATTCTGCCTCGCCCCAAAGCTCAGCCACCTTGGCCATGCATGATTATCACTCTAAGCTAATGCACGGACAATTCTTGTGCTTCAATCATCGAGGCCAAATCTTTAAGCTCATTCTGGTTGCTCATGCGTCATATGCTTCACTTAGCCAATTTGCTTGACAATAGCAATGCCACTCTCGCATTACTAGATTGTTTGCATTATTCAAGATTTGGCCAGCCTTGAACTAATGCCATAATCCAACTCTTGGCCCATTCTTCAATCTTGCATCATCCTTGAGTTTGGACCAACTCAATTCCACGGATATGCATCAATGCCAACATCGCATGTTGAACCTGTCAACTTTGGCCATGTCTTGCCAATCCCTAAATGAAGCTTCATTGTGTCGGACAATAATATTTATTACTTAGCCAAATGTATTTACAGTGTAGCACTACCTTTGCGCTTCACCGGCCCTGCAGGGTTATGCCATTCTTAGCACTTGACAGTCTACGCAGTGTTGCGCCATTCTGGTTGCACACTGACTTGGCCTACAACTCTGTAACGCACAATCATTATGCATCACTTTCTTGACCTGTAACAAACCTCCCCCACCTAATCCGTTGAACGAAACAAAGTATACTCTTTATACTTGTTCTCTGGCCTTGTACGCTTCTGAGCCGTTCTCAGAAACCAGCAAACTTTTCTTGGCCTTTAACCTTGCCAGAACTTCTCTTCCTAGTACTTTATGCTATCACTTATCTTACTGCCTTGTCATTGATCCTACTGACTTACATTATTGTTGTCATGTTAGCCTACGCTTCAACTCCCACTGCAATCGCATATCAATACCCAAATGCGATCTGCTGCCATGCACTTTCAGAACTCCTCTGAAACTCAGTAGTACTCTTTTAGCTAAACCCTAAGACAGTTTTCCGCTTCTGATTGCATCAGCATCACAAATATTTTTTTAAGCCATTCCATGCCTATGTGTACACGCCAAACATCCAACACATCACCCTGATATGCATAACTTAGCTTACTGCCTTCAATTCCTACTGACATTGCACTCTTGCAATTCAAAAGGTCTTACTGTAGACTAAGTGTTCTTCAGTCATATGCTCCTACACCAAATCATGCCATGCCTTAAGGTATGCATGTTATGTTTCCATACCACTTTGATATGTGCAACAACCCGTATCGTTTGCTGTCTTCAGCAATGCAACAAAACTTACACTAGATTTGGCCTCCAAATCATATTGTAAATTAGGCCTCCTAGATTTGCACAATTTTTATGCCAAAGAACCAGCACCCCGCTGTTCTTTGCTTGCTTTGTTGCTACATCTTGATTGAAATACATGCCTTTGGTATAGTCATGACTTAGGATACCCGAGGCTTCACACCGTCTCACGGACAAGTCTCCTCTTCACGCGCCTTTGAAACCAGCAACTTAAGCATCACTTGCACTTTCAAGCTGTTACGCTTTAATGTAGCGGAAAAACAACATCATGTTCTTCCTAACTATGAGTTACTCTTAACTCATATACTTGATGGACTTACATCTTCATTCTTGTTGCGTTATTCCATGATATCGCTGTCATATGCCGTCACACTTCCACATAACTCTCAACAGCAAACTCGGCTATGCCACCAACTCCTATTTGCTTCTTTCACTTTCAACGTCTTCTACTGCATATTTTGTCTTAGTATGCTATGTAGCATCTTCCACTCAAACTAGTTTTACTTTGAACAAAAGAAGCAAGAACTTTTGCTTCAAATACCCTCATTCACTACTACCTTACATAGAGAGACTTGATTCCAACACCAAGGTCCACTCGACCTAAACTGAAAGTATACTCAAACTTGAGAAAATACTCGCGCCAACTGATTGCAACTTATAAGACCTAACAAGTCTTGAAATACTGACTTAATCTTCGCTTCTCAGCAACAAAGGAAGCGAGACAACACCTACTGTCCCCAATGTAGCAATTCACTTTGCCACATGCACTCTTCCAACTATCAAAGTTCTTATGCAACTCCCACAACGAATCACAATATAATTAACACTTGGTTGAATACTCCTTCAAACTGATGCCATTATGTTGCTTTAGCTTTCATGAAGATTTCTTCAATAATGGCCACATGCCATCTTTATGCATCACCACTACTTTGTCCTTCTTTCTCCATGCATCTACAATTCGCCTAAATTGCATTTCTTCACGCATTATGCATTCTGGCCATGCCCAAATCCATTTGGCACATGAAACTGTTGCATACCTGCTATGCCAATTAGCACCCAAATCTTGACACAAACTTTTGCACCTTTGCACAACTGTAACGAACTTAACTTAGTGGAGCATCACCATAGATCTCAGCAAAGTCATATCACTCAATGACTTCCATAGAAAAACACTTTGGACAGTTGCAAACAAGGCCATAATCCTTGCAAATGAGGCGCCACTGCCCACGTTCCATGAAGCAAGAATGCCGCATTCTTCTTCAAACTTGGAACTCATTTTTACTGTCCATGAACATCTGGCAACTCTTGTCTTTCCCCTTCTCCAAAATCAACTTCAGTAACAACAATTGTTGATTTGCAGTCGACAAGAACATCCGCTCGTGGTTATGATCAAATAAAGGTCTTTGGGCACCCTTTTCCAAACATATTGATCCCACTCATAAACCAGGTGCAAGCACACTCCTTGTGTGCATCTAGCATCAACGAAGAACTCTTTGCAAACACAAGACCATGGTGTATCGGTTTTCCCCTAACTTCCGTTTATTTCTTCATCCTGTCAATAAGCTTTATGCTAGATAGGAATTGGCCATCAAATTCTTCTTTTATGGCATCATATTGCCATAAAAATGCTGGTTCACAACCATAATTTTCATTACCACCAAGGTACATGCATTCGAGAAAGATAACTTTAATCTTCCACCAACTGGCTACAATGAAACACCTTCAATTCTATCGCATATAATGGTTCTCAATTATCTTTGCCACTGCAAGGGCCAATAACTTCTTTGTATTCAGGAATTTCCCCTAAAATTCCAATTACCTCTTGTAATGTACTCGCTACTGATAACACCACAAAGATATGCATTCCAAATGCGTAATCTTTGCATACTTGTGAGAACACATGGAATTTAAGCACCTGACTTGCACCATAGAAGTCGGCATACTCCTTAGTTTTCCATGCAATCACTTGAAACCCGGTTTTCAATGACTCTTGCGCGTTCGCCTAACACTTTGGGCTGGAATTCAGGCACCTTTTGCCATGAACTTTACTAGCTTGTTGATACTTCAAGCTTCAAAGTTTATTCCATTGTCTTTCCACACAAGACCAACTTTTTCTAGTCTTCATACTAGCGAAACCCAAAGAATTCACCACTGAATTTGACAAAAAAATGACACTAACTTGAGCAAAAGAGAGAAAAATCAGCAACTGTGTCCCCAAACACAGCTCTGGTACCAGCTGTCACAAGCCCATCTAATCGCCTAAAATTTTCATGGGAAATGATAGGCAATGATTGTGGTTCAGTGAATCAACTTCACCCACAATCACTCAGCCTTGTATACTCGCATAAAAGTACGTATCTGCCTTCACTCATAAGGCTTTGCACAACGGAAGTCTTTTCTTCTTTTTCTCTAACTCTTCATGCCCCCCATAAGCATAAGAGGTTCTGCCATGTACTTGAAAAATTCTCACACAAATCAGAAACATAATGAACACAAAGAATACTGCACAAACCCATTTTATTGCACTAAAGGAAGATTACAAAACTCGTTCATCATATGGACCAAAACAGCCCATTCACCCTCTTGGTGAATGTCTAAAACACTCTCTACATTAGTGGTTCTTCTCTCAACTGAACAACAATTATTGATCTCTACGGTATTTATACATGCTAAAGATCAGGCCAAAACTGTGTGCAACCACTTGCACATCCTACAGACAGGCACATGTCCACAGGTAGTTTTCCTAACCGCCAATCTGCTTTTCAACTGCCACTTTTTGTGTTGTCTTGCAGATTGAAGCCACACTTGTCTTGAACGGTTAGGTACTCTCTAATAAGGTTATGAACTCATTTCATAACCCTTCCAACTTGTCTCATACCTTTGGCACGCTTGTGAAGCCAATAACCAACTTGTAACCATTACTTGAGCCATATTGCACCACTGTTGTGCTTTACTGAATTTTGCCTCGCTCCAAAGCTCAGCCATCTTGGCCATGCATGCTTATCACTCTAAGCTAATGCACGGACAATCCTTGTGCTTTAATCATCGAGGCCAACTCTTTAAGCTCATTCTGGTTGCTCATGCGTCATATTCTTCACTTAGCCAATTTACTTGACAATAGCAATGCCACTCTCGCATTACTAGCTTGTTTGCATTATTCAAGCTTTGGCCAGCCTTAAACTAATACCGTAGACCAACTCTTGGCCTATTCTTCACTCTTGCATCATCCTTGAGTTGGGGCCAACTCAATTCCACGGATATGCATCAATGCCGACATCGCATATTGAACCTGTCAACTTTGACCATGTCTTTACAATCCCTCAATGAAGCATCATTGTGTCGGCCAATAAGCTTCATTACTTATCCAAATGTCTTCACAGTGTAGCACCACCTTTGCGCTTCATCGACCCTGTAGGGTTATGCCGTTCTTAGCATTTGACAGTCTATGCAGTGTTGCGCCATTCTGGCTGCACACTGACTTGGCCTGCAACTCTGTAACGCGCAATCATTATACCTCACTTGCCTGACCTGTTGTTGATGGTGGTTTTTCGAATAAGGATAAAGTTGTAAAACCCTGTATTTAATGCGCTGACGCCCTGCAAGGGGATAAATCAATTTAAGAAGTGATGAGTGCAAAAAACATCTTCACTCATTAAGCAATTCAATATGTATGGAATTCATTTTGAATAGTGCAACAATACTGAATATTCTATGAATTTTCCTAATAGCATTATCCATTTAATGCATTGTGCGCCTTGTATTTTCCTACACTATGTTACACAAGAGAACCCTCAATGCTGGCATGACATGACGATTAATGTTCACTCTCAGCAGAGTAGCATGAATCTCCCGACGTGTCAGTATTGAAGTCTGCATGAAAGTACTCACACAAGCTTCATCGTTCTCTGACAAAGAAATCTTCGTATCGATGCGCTTTTAGAAGCTAGCTCGATGGTATGCGTCTACAAGATCGCCGATCTAAATGGTATGCGTTTGGGTCAACATACACTCGCGTCTCTACTCCGCCCTGAAACGAGCTTCGTACCAAAGTCCACGGAAGTTCTCACGACGGAAGACATTAACGCAAGAGAAACCAGATCTGGAATACTCGCACTTCCCATTTCCAACAAGGAAGATTCTGGAATTACTAGAAGTTTGGGTGTGAGATGGGGAAGTTCAATTACCTCCCATATGGCGTCCTCCAAATGATCAAGAGATGACGGACCCGAGGTACTGCCACTGCCACAGATTCATTCATCACTCTACCAGTGAATGCAACGGCATGAATCATATTCTCCAAAGGAAGATTAACTCAAGAGAGTTACCCCCTTTCTCCGAAGATTGACGTGCACAGTTTCATCGAAGTGATCGAACCAACTACGGGTTTCTCGAGGTGCGCCATAACAACTTGGATTAAAAGCGATCACCCTTGGAGAATACAAGTAAGTTTTGATAAACAATTTTACATTTTAAAAGCCTGGGGACTTGACGCATGCGTCCCACATCGAGGAAGGGAGTCAATGATGCAGTTGTTCTTAGACACCACATTATCTTCCTTTTACATGTTTCCCTTTTTATGCAACATTTGAAATTTTTACGAGATACTCAGAATGATCGTATTCAAAACCAGAATGTCGGCTTTCAGCCGATTCAAACATAATTCCTTTTAGAAAGCCATTCATAAAATCATCACAAAAATAAACCAATTCAAAAATTCAATCACCTACTAGTTCAAAAACCAGAAAATCAAACTGTGAAAGGAATTCCTTACATCACTCAAGACACCTAAAAGGGAAATATAAAAGAAAATGCGCAAGTATTCAAGAGAAGTCTTTCATCAACAACTCATTCTTTTTGGAAAGAGCGCCTTTCGTTTTGCGGAGAATAACCTGCTTCAGCTTCAATTCCAAGGATAGCCTCTCGATCTCCTCCTCTTGCCGAGCAATGAAGTCCACGGAGGGAACTTCGTTTGTTTAATCTTGCAGCTTCTGGATTTTAGAAAACCCTTTATAGAACCAGGAAGAATTGAACACATCTTAGTGGAACTCCCAGTTTGAAACCACCTCCTCAGAAACAGAGCACCCAGTCACGCTGCTCATGACATGAATGAAGGATAAAGCTTCTTTGACACGTCGGCCCAACAGGCAATACAACCTTCAACCTTCTGTAAGCGGTTTCACTGAAGCAGCAAGAGAAAAACCATCGAGATACAACATCCTGCGCGTCTAAAATCGCCCACTTCAACTCCAGTATCACATGCACGACTGCCACAATGATAAAACAATGTCTAAGATATTCCATATCTGGATCGACGGAAACAACATCTATGAGGGACGCTTTCAGAATTTCGTCTCCCGTAGAAGAAGTAGTTGCGTCATCAAAGGAGGTTGCGGCTGAGACTTAAGAGGTACACACAGACTCTCCATGTCAAGAACTTCATCATATTTGCAGAACCTATTAGTTAAGTCATTCGCATGAGGAGACTTCCGTACTCCTCAAAGACACGATCCAAAGATGATAAAGGCAAAGGAGCGTCGCTGGAGACTGCTTAACACTACTCATCTCAAAGATGCTGAATTTGGAGAGACGCAAGCCCGCTGTCATTATGATTCCAAGATGCTCAAAGACGTAGACATATTCGAGGGAGCAGATGTATTGTTTAAAAACCAGCGATATGCCTGGATGTCTATGAAACGCAACGTAGGTGCAAAGACGGCCTCATGATCAGCAACTCGTACTACCCTCATCAACATTGGGTTCAACTCCGACTCTCTCCCAAATTATTTCTTCAGAAACCCAGCGTGACATCATCTATGAAGTTGAAAACTTAGTAGATACTCGTGGTTAGGGGACTGTTTCTCTCCTTTCCGTTCCACGAGGAAACATCAAGGAAGCTATCGGTTCCATGATCAACTTCTCCCTCTAATCACGAGACGATCTATACCATTATATGAAGACTTCCAAGATCATGCAAGTAGCTACCACGCCTCTCCTTGCCAGTCTCTTCTGATCACAGCTGCTGCCAAGAACCGTTGTTGCTCGTTTATTGATACCAGCCAGGGCTAATCCATAGCAACAACCACTATGGACAGAGGTAAATCACACTTGGGGACTGAGGCTCAACATGAAATTCTTTCGCTGTCAGTCAAGGACTTCTTCAACAAAAGAGGGACGATCAATCAAGAAGCATGTAATTTTCAAGGGAAAATCAAACTGAAGAAGAAGCCGCTTCAACGCTCTCTCTCCAGAAGCCGCTTCAACGCATGCTCTCTCCTGAAGAATCCGCTTTAACGCACGCTCTTTCCTGAAGCTGCTTCAACGCTCTTTCTAGAAGAATAGGCTTCAACGCTCTCTCTCGAAGCTGCTTCAGCACTCTCCCTCGAAGCCGCTTCAGCGCTCTCTTCAGAGGATGAAGACACTCCAACCTTACCAACAAATACAATGAAGTACGTCTTTCAAGATAAAATAAGCTCGGGATAATTACACCTGGGGACTTCCAAGATGCCTTCACGTCCCTCAACCGGTTTATTTCTAATATCAGCATCATCACTGTTGAAGCTTTACGAGACGCAGAAAATTCTCAACATGAAGACGTACATGTGCATTAAAGACTCCAAAAGTAAAAATCGGAGATGGTTTCACGTATCCATCCACGCCATCTAATATGAAGTGTAAATGGGGACTTCTCATCGCATCCCATTCCATACAACCATCCCAGATTCAGAAGATGGTTCAAAGGATGTCGCTTAGAACGAATCCCTTGAAGACTTGATAGCAGCACGTTGGCAACAGAACGCCTCTCAGATAGTTTACTTCACTCAAAGACTCCGGAAGATTTTGCGGATACAAGCATTCCAAGCATTTCACCATCGCAATCATAAGGGCAACGATGAACCTATAAGATAAAGGTTCAGAATGAACGCAATTCCATTCCAGTCAATGTTCAGGAGTTTAAAGAAGATTTTTGTTGCGACTCAGCAGTCCGGACTCCAAGCAACTTAAGTCAAGGCCTCTCGCAATCGAGCGCAATGGAGTTTAGCAAATTTCGAAATCTACCTGGAGGAAATTGACATATGATAGGAGGACGATCACTGCAAGCCTTGATACTTATTTAAGCGTATCTTACTCAAAGGCCTAGCCGGCCTCTATCCTGGTAACATCTGTCTACCTTTCCTCATAAGTTTTATATTTAACCGTCACCATCCATTGCTTACCCCGCAACAAAGTCACTGTTACATGCTAAGCAGGGAACTTAATGTTGATGGTGGTTTTTTGAATAGGTATAAAGTTGTAAAACCTTGTATTTAATGCGCTGACGCCCTGCAAGTGAATAAAGCCATTTAAGAAGTGATGAGTGCAAAAAACCTCTTCACTCATTGAGCAATTCAATATGTATGGAATTCATTCAGAATGGTGCAACAATCCCGAATATTCTATGAATTTTCCTAATAACATTATCCATTTAATGCATTGTGCGCCTTGTATTTTCCTACGCTATGTTCCACAAGAGAACCCTCAATGCTGGCATGACATGACGATTAATGTTCACTCTCAGCAGAGTAGCATGAATGTCCCGAAGTGTCAGTATTGGAGTTTGCATGAAAGTACTCACACAGGCTGCATCGTTCTCTGACAAAGAAATCTTCGTATCGATGCGCTTTTAGAAGCTAGATCGATCGAACTCGTTTACATTCCTCAAAGGAAAACCGTCGTCTCAAAAAACAATCACGGCCACAAAATTTGGCCGCATGATCCAACAATTGTAACCTACTCCTAACAGAGCTAGGAAATCACCGTGGTAACCACCAGCGGGCCCACTAGTACCCTAGTCGATCGAGTCCCACTAGGTGAACTCCTAATCACTACGAACGTCAACCCTTATGGGTGTTCGTGCTGTTAAGAAACTAGCTCAAACGAGCTAAGACCGTTAAGAAAGGTCTTTAATGCATCATGACCGTCCAACTTAGCCAGCCTAGTTGGACGGCTAAGATCTTCCCTGGAATGATCAAAGAGGCGCCTACGTGCACATTGCCGGCCCCACTTTCCCCTTGCTCGAATGACTTGTCCATGGTGGGGCCATTGAGCAGTGAAACGCTTGCCCAAACCATGGAAGGCATGATGCTTCCAAACCCTAAATTGGGTCGCGGAAATCCACTAGCGTCTTAAATCGATCACAAGCATACAACTTGGCCAGTCTATTTGGATGGCTTAGATCGTGTTTTTGACCATCAGGAAGGTGCACATAAGTTCACCATCAGCCCAACATTGTACCCACACGGTCGATCTTCCAAAAGGAGGCCAACAACATGCAAAACCGTTTGGTCAAAGTCGTGCGGACGTGGCTGTTTCAAAACCCTAATTAGGGTTTGCGGCAACACACATCTGTCGTAAATTGATCGTGACCATACATCTTCACCAGCCTAAACGGACGGTGTAGATATAGACTCAAGAGGTCCCGAGAATGTCAACATGATCATCGTGGGCCCACCTTTACGTGTGACCAGCCGGCCTATGCAGAATGGGACCCGGTGCCTTGAAACGCACTCCCCAAAGGTGATAGGTCACACGTCCTTTAAACCCTAACTAACGCTTTGCGGCAATATATTTCTTTCGCAGATCAATTACGACCACTCATCTTTGCCGGTCAAATTGAGTGGCCTAGATCGAATCTTTGTGGGACCGAGAGGTGTAGGCATGCACGCCAGTGAGCCGTCTCCACACATGCCCAATCGGCCCACTCAAAAATAGCGTCACTGCTTGGATACGATCAAGTCAAAGAGGGATGTTTGCGCACCTCTAAAAAAACCCTAAATTCCTTCAACGGCAGCAAACATGTTCCTTAAATCATCTCGTTCGTCCAACTTTGCCAGCTTGGTCGGATAGCTTGGATTAAAAATTAGGCAATCAATGAAGTGCCTCATTGATCATCGTCTGCCACTCTTTTACAGGGAGTGATCGACCAAATGATGGCCCACCCATGTGGCCTCCAAACGATCACTCGAAGATGGTTGGACGTGCTGCCATTTTAAGACGCTTAGTTCGCGACTTACTCAATCAAGCTTTAAAATAGCGATGCTTCATGCATATCGATTTTTTTGAGCTGCTTGCTTAAAAGAGATGCATTACATGCATCGAGAATGCACTATATTTATGAATATCAATTCCACAAATAAATTAGATATTTAACCTAATAGCACCGTATGTTATTTCCTGCGGCGGGTCCCACGACTTGACCCGCTCATTTGAGACATCAAACATGTCACAACCTGGGGATACTTACTGGGGTATTGGTCTGGAGGTTTACAGCGTGCGGCGTGCAATCGCGCCCATTACGAGAACGTGTCAGGAAAGTTGGACGGTTAATGATGATGAGGGAAGTGGGCAAAGGCATGATCGTGGGACAATCACCTACACGACCCCGCTACTCCATCACTCAACTTCCTCCACTTCCTATGAGATGAGGATTGCTCTCAGATGACTTATATACATAGGTTCTCCAACATATTTCCAAACAACAGAGAAAAACCAAGTGTTGTCATTACTGTATCCAGAAAACACCCAGAACTGATAGCTTACATTGTACAAGCCAGTTCATCACTGTGATACAAGTCATAAATAGACTACATCTTCATAATCTCAATATCTTCTTCGCTTCCCTCCCTAAGATCAACCCCATCTCCTTCACTTTGTGACTTAAGCAAGTCTGGAACGACCATTTCTTGATTTAGGCCAGAATTGTATAGATTGATCTCTCGAATCAAAAGCACTCCCATGCAGTGCATTTGTTTAGGGTTTAGATTCGTTTCTCATCACACACACCCGAATTTACCAAAACCAGTAAAAATAGTTTTCACCCATAAACACCTGTAACAGCTAGCCAAATTGTAGCTACATGCATTATGGAGTGTCACACAATCACTAAATCTTTCAACAGCCAAAAAAAAGATCAACACCTTTGTCCCTGCTAAAAAAACCTTTGAGGTGTACCTCCTTCCCGCCTACCTTTATATCAACCCATAAAAAAACCAAATACCATCACCTTAATCATGTTTGGAAGTATATGCTCGAGGAATTATAACTAAGACATAAAATAAAAATGCATTCATATCTCGACTACTACCCTTTACCTCATGCTTACGCATTTTTTTACGTCAAACAACAAGCCCATACGTATATCTACGACAGATTTGTTTTATTAGCTTTACGTCATCAATCTCACATGAACATCTGTACTCAACTATCTAGAATCTATCAGATAAATGCTGAGAAAGTTGTTGGGTCTCCACCAAGTGGTACTTTAATACCTAAATACGTCAACACTCATTTCACAATTTCTTCTTATTTTCCCTTTTCTCAAAACAAAGACCAGTTTCAACCCTCTTATATTTCTTATATTAAGGCTAAGTCTCAAACTGATACCTTAGTTCATTATCATCTGAATATCTTTGTGATAAGTCATCATCCAAACACATGGTCTCTTATCATATGACTGTCATTTCCAGATAAATTTATACATTCATATACCCAAAACTTATCTCAAAACTAAGTTTGATCTGAGCTTTTTTATTATCTTAACCTATTTTATGGATCAATCTCCTCCTCTAGAAAATATTCAACCTACCTCTCTTCACATCCAGAACCTCTCTTCTTAAATGGCTGAAAAACTAACATTACCCTCAACTTTTATTGAACCAGTCCTTATTGATAAGGAGGTTGTTCTTGCTGAGTCTGATAATAATTGGAAATGGTATATGGTGGGTTATGTTTGTAGTGAGACACTTGTTCCTACTTCATCTATTTGACATTATATCTTATCTCAATGGCCTCTAGCCCAAATTCCTACTGTCACTACTTTTAGTGGTTTGAGGAATAAAGTTCTCATAAGATTTCTAGCTGAGTCTGATTTCAACAGAGTACATGATCAGCGTCCCTGGTTTGCTTGTGGTTTCTTAATAGTGCTAAGGGTTGTTCCACCATCTGGTTGGCCAGCAAACTATCAAGTTTTATTTGCATAAAAACTCATGTGGATCATTTTGTGTAATGTTCCAAAGGAATGTACATAATTTGAAAACTTGAAGAAACTTACTTTAAAGCTTGGTATTCTCATTGACGCAAAACAACCCTATGTAAATCATCCCTTTAAGAAGAATTTCAAAGTTTGTGTGCGCATCTCTGTTTAAAGTGCTCTTCATGTTGGTATTCCCTTGGTCACAAGATGCAGAATTCAACCATTTCTGATTGAATGAAGATACGATAAAGTTCCAAGAAACTTTTGCACCTCTTGTCGAGTTATTGATCATAAAGATGCAGTATATCCATCTTGGATAGCAAAGCAGAAACTCTTAAAAGAAGCCAATACTTTAACACCAAAATACACTCTTCCTAGAGTGTCTAAACTCATGATGCCATCCAAAATGCTGGTTACACCACCAGTTTCTGATGACTCAGCAGCTGCAAGTGATACTACTATGACTCCTGTTGAAACTGTTCCGGAAACTCAGAATGAGATATCTGTATCTCAAATCAATGATAAAGGAAAAGTTGCTAATATAAGTCAACAAAATGCTATAGTTGATCATGTTAAGTTCCAAACTGTCCCTTTTATCGATCGATCTACTGTTTTCAAGATCTTCGGTGTTGGTCCAATTCATCATAATCCAGTCCAACTGAATAACTGTCTTCCGGTTATTCTGAATCAACCAACGAATCAGATTGAAGCTATTGCTGAATCTAATCTGACTCCTGCGTTGGGAAAATCGGGTCCGATTCGTACCTCGAGTTCAACTAGGAGATTCAAATCTTCAATTGTTCCTCTACAAAATACTATTGTCTCAAGAGATGAAGTTATCTCCTTTGTTGTTGAACACAATACTCTTTTTAATCTCAAAAGAAATATCAATCCTCGAGCTGACCTTCGTAAATGTATTAGAGCCAGCGCTTCTACTCTAGCTAGTATTGTGGTTATTCCTGAATCAAATGAGTCCTTTGATCCTGACTGCAACAACCTTTGTCCTCTTATTACGAAATTAGGAGATCTCCCAGCTATTAACCTTTCTAAATGTACTCTCAATACCCATTCTTTGGTCAATCCCTATGGTAGATACAATTTGCCTTCTGATGCTTCTCCAGATAATAATGTTGTCCGCAATAATTCTCCTCACAATGTTGTCAATCTGGATCTTAATTCGTCTCAAGGAACTATTCAATCTGGTGGTACTACCAATTTCCAGCTTAATGGTGATCTTGTATCCACCAATCAGGTACATTCTTCTACTTCCCTTCCCCTAAATGTTTCCAATTCTGCTTCCAATCATGTGCTTGCTTGTATTGTCTTTAATGTCAATCTTCTGTGCGGGAATGGTAGAGGACTAGAAAAATTTTCTAACAAAGGAATAAATATTCTTTGCAAGAACATTAATCTTGATATAGTCTTTCTCTCTTAGACTAAAATGAAGAAAGATACTGCTGCTAGGAAAATGAGAAACATGGGCTTTCCTTGTACCTTTTATGTACCATTTTTGGAAAAAGTGGTGGTTTAGTTTTGGCTTGGAAAAAAGAGATTCAGCTTAACATTTTATCCTCTAGTTTAAGGGGCATATATGTTACGACCAGAGACATTATTCACTCCAAACTTTGTCATTCACTTCATGTATGGAGAATCTAATAGTAGTCTCAAACATGCCTTCTGGGATAGCCAATGTCAAATGCCACAAATTTCCCCTAGTGAACTCGTTTTCTTTGTGGGTGATTTCAATGCCCTCCTAGGAAATGACGATAAAAATGGTGGTTTAGAAGTAGATGACTTCTTGAATCTTAAAAACTTTTGCAATGTTTTTGCTTTGCATGATCCCGGTTTTTCTGGTCAATATGCAACAAGGTACTGATTTTATTATAGAGAGACTGGATAAATGTCTCATTAATAGCATTACTGAACTTTTATTTCCTAAATTGTGTGTTAATAATTTGCCTATAGATTCTTCTGACCATTGCCCTATGCATATAGGTTTCAACTTTGATGAGTTTTGCATGCATAGATCTTTTCATTTTATGGCCTTGTGAATAAAAGACCCTACTTGTAGGGATATAATAGCTAACTCTTGGTCTGTTAATGTTGTGGGATCTCCTATTTATAAACTTAAAGCTAAACTGTTAAATACTAAAAAAAAAGCCTTCGTGATTGGAAAAAATCCACTTTTGGCAACATACAAACTAATATTTCACTATTAGAGAGAAACTGGTTGAAATTCAAACTTCCAGTCATGCTGACTCTAGCTCTATATCCAGACATAGAGACATATTGGAATACCTATATAATTTGGAGGAGCTGTATCGGAAGGATAAATCCAGAGAGGTTTGGATTATGGAAGGAGATCGGAATTCACCCTATTTTCATAGAGTCACTCTTTTCAGAAGGAAAATAAATGTCATTAGTTGGATCAAGGACTCTTCTGTTCTAACTGATAGAGATAGTAATGGAAACTCCTTTATTGGTTACTTTAAAACCCTTTAATCTTCACATCCTCAACAGTTTCAGGATGAAATTATCCAAGATCTTCTTATGAAATTTTAAGAGGCTAATAACATTCATCCGAATTTCCCTCTTAATGCCGAGGAAATTAAAAATGTTGTTTTCCAAATGGGAGGGAAGAAGGCCCCTAGACCTGATGGCTTCACTGGTCTTTTTTTTTATCAAAAACATTGGGATATTGTTGGTGAGGTCGTTATTGATATGACCCAGACTTTTTTTAGAACTGGGCATATAGCTAAAGTCTTTAACCATACTAATATTGCTCTTATTCCCAAAGTTCCTCTTGTTGAGTTAGTCTCCCAATATAGGCATATTGGTCTTTGTAACTTTATCTATAAGATTCTCTCAAAAACCTTAGCAAATAGACTAAAACCTTTTATGAATGACATTATTTCTCAAAAACAAAGTGCCTTTCTTCCTAAGAGGAGTATTTCTGATAATATTCTTATAACTAATGAGGCTATATTTGTTGTTAACCACCACATGAAACCTGAAGGCACTGCTGCCATTAAACTTGATATGTCCAAAGCTTATGATAAGATCGAATAGTCTTTTCTTGAAAAGGTTTTACAAAAAATGAGAATGTCTGATCATTGGGTTAGATTAATAAATCAGTGTGTCTCTTCTGTTTTTTAGTTTGTCCTCCTAAATGGCAGCCTTACTGGTCTAATTAATCCTGAGAGAGGTCTTAGACAAGGAGAACCTTTGTCTCCTTATTTATACATCATTTTTTATGAGGATTTGTATTCTTATATTGATACTCTTACTAAGAAAGGATTGGTTTATGGCATAAAAGTGTGTAAAGGTGCCCCTGCTATGACACATCTTTTATTTGCTGATGATTCCTTACTGTTTTCCAAAGCTACTATCAAGGACTTCCAGACTATCAAAGAGTACCTCCAAAAGTACTGCTTGGCCTCAGGCCAAAAAATAAATTTTGAAAAGTTTGGCAGTTTTTTTAGTAAGAAGATTGCTGGCTCTCTAAAAGACCAACTCTATGTCATCCTTGATATTATAAATAAAGAATTAGGAGAAAAAATACTTGGGGTACTCCTACAGTTTTTCAAGCTTCTAAAATTCAGACTCATATGTGTATTCTCCAAGCTGTTGATGCCAGAATTCCCATTTGCTTTCATAAACTTCTGTCTCAGGCTGTTAGAACATTCTTGATTAAACATGTTGGGCGGGCTATCCCTCTTTACCAAATGGGGGCTTTCCTTATTCTAAAATATCTTTGCAGAAAGATGGATATGATAGGAAGTTGCACCTTCTGGGTTGGGATATTCTTTGTTCTCCTAAATCTTAAGGTGGTTTGGGTTTTAGGAAAGATGAAGTAAACAATCTGGCTATGTTAGCTAGGAATGCTTGGAGGATTATTGAAAATCCTAATTGTCTGTTAGCTACTACTCTTAAAGCTAGATATTTCCCCAGGTCTGATTTTCTAAATGCTAAGTGTCCTAATAATTGCTCTTGGACTTGGAAGTGTTTATATGCTATAAAAGTATTAATTAAGCCTTTTATTTCTTGGATTGTGGGAGATGGTAAATTTATTGACCATTGGTGTAATAAATGGATTCCAACTTTGGGATATGCTACTCCTAATACCCTTGTTTCCCCTGATCCTAATGTTAAAGTTTCTTATTTTATTAATACTACTAGATCTTTGGATATTAATAGATTAAATACCCACTTTGATGATGCTTCTGTTAAGAAGCTCATCACCATTCCCTTAAGCCAGTTATACACTACTAATAGGAGGGCTTGGAACTTTCAAATAACGGTAGATTTACCTCTAAATATTCTTACTTGGGACTCAGAGGACTTAGGTATTACCCTTGTAGTAATCTTTGGAAACGCATTTGGAAAATCAGAGTTCCTTATAAAATTCAAGTTTTTTACCTGGAAAGGTGCTTGATTGCTCTAGATGTAATGATCCTCATGAATATGTTATGCATGCTTTAGTGTTTTGTCCTTTTGCTAGTCGAGTCTGGTTTCTTTCTTCTATGTGTGTTAATACTCAGACTTTCAGTAGCAAGTCTTTTCTGGATTAGATGATGTTTGACTTGTTGACCCTGGTTCTAAGCTTCCTGATGAATCCCAAAGCTTATTTGTCTCTATCCTTTGGTACCTTTGGAAAAGTAGAAATAGCCTGGTTTATCAAAACACTAAGGCAACATATTTTGATGTCTTGCATAGAGGTAGAGCCATGCTTTTAACTAGGAAGCTTACGCTGCATATCTTCCCCACCATAACCATTGCGCATTGTGACAAATGGATGCCCACCTCCCATTGGTTGGATAAAATGTAATACTGATAGCGCCTTTGATAATTTATCTGGGAACAATGGTGCGGGTAATGTGATGAGAGATTTTTCAAGAAAAGCTTCCTTTTGTGCGTCTATAGTTTTTGAAGTAAACTCTGCCGAAGAAGCTGAAGCTGAGGCTATTTGGGAAGTCTTGAAGAAAGCTATGGAACGAAATATTACTCACATCTTCATTGAAAGTGATTCTAAGGATCTCATCGACCAATTTTCTACGGCATGTTTGATGGATACTCTAGAACGGATGTTATCTTTAAGGATATTCAGTACTATTCTTCTAGTTTTGTTGCTTGTTTACTTACGTTTTAACCTCGTGTTTGTAATTCTGTTGCTCATGAGCTTTCCCAATGGGCTAAAACTCACAAATCCTTTATGTACATGTATGTCCATCCAATCTAGTTATTGCCAATTGTTGATAGGGATCATTAGCCTTTTTGAAGGGCGTTACTTAATTAAAGAAAATTTTGTAAACACGTATTTGAATGAATGATGAGAATTCATATTTAATCTCGCTATCATCAAAAGACCTAAAGTTACTCCATTAATTTCCTAAAATCATCACACTTACATGTAAAACGGTACATGAGTTTACTGGAGTCATAGATGGGCATCGAGAGTTGGGGAGAAGAACAGAGAGCTGCAGAGCAGATTTCTATGCTGCTGCAGAGAAGAAGAATAAGAACATTTGACGCCTACAAACTGTCGCAGAGAACTGTCGTTTATCAACAGTACTCGTAACAGTCAGTTTGGCACGCTTGTTTTGAATTTGCAACTATTTCTTGTAACGGTGACGTCTGTAACGCCAATACAGCGTTGCAGATTCACTATATTATTACTCTTCTTCAATAAAAACACCTTTTGAGCTATGAATTATATTTTTGAGCGTGTTTCCAACCTAATGAGCTAAACCCAACACTGGGACGACGGAGGAAGCCGAATTTCATACATGGGTAAATTTATTTTATTTTCTATATGGCTTTTGCACTAATTAAAATAGAATTATGATTTGAATCAATGCAAATTGAAATGCACTGCGCAAACAATTCGAACAAAGGTCAAGTTCTACATATGATTACGAGAAAGTATCACTATTATCCGTAATCACATCATGCTACTCGTATTCAAGGTTATCGCTCGATGATTAACCCTAAATTAACTATAGATATGGATGTGAGTTTAATCAATTCTAGACTTAACTAAACAAATATTCAATTATCTTGTAATATGCCAATCATGCAATTGTTATAAATCGTAGAAATTGAATGATAATATTGAGAGGAAACTAAATCATCAATCAAATAGCATGCTTGCAAATCCAATTACATCTTTAACCAATAAAAATAAATTATCTACTTGTGTTAATGAAGTTCATAACAAAAAGCAAAGAAGAAAGCATCATGTTCTAAACCCTAGAAAACAAGTAGAAGAAGAGATCATAGAATAAAAATCCTCTTGTTATGGGTGTTCTCTGCCCTTTTATTGACCTTCTTTTGCAAAACCACGTATTTCTGAATCTCGGCCAAGGCCTAACCTTTCCCAATCTCGACCAAGCCCATTCTGTCATATCCCAACCCGCACAAGCTTATTTAGTTGGCCAGTCTCGTTAAACTGATAACCAACTCCATCCAACACCAATACCACCAGGAACACAACATAGTTCCTTTCCTAAAATGTCATTCACACACACCCATTCACCATAGCACTGACTTGCGCCATCCACCATTTCCTCAATCCATTCTTCCGATTTCAACTTTTGTAAATCGCCACCATAAAACTGCAGCTCAAGGACCATCTCTGCCATTTTATCCAGCACCTGCTCAACTCAACACTAATTCATAACCCAATCAAGCAATCACCGATAGCAACACAAACATTCTCCACATCCCTGCACAATCCTAAATATACATCTAAATTCACAGGCCATTTATTGTATTGCGGTATCTCCACCAGAACTGTAGAAATTCCATCCTGAGCAACAAACCACCATTTGCAATCATCCATCAGGCATAACCCATATCTTCTTATCACTGTATACTCTCAGCCATCAACTAACAAATACCTATTTCAGCTTCTAAATTTCACCAGACAACCATCTGTTGCAGACATTGAACCCATGACCATCAGCAACGAAGCTTCCATGTCTCTCTCAGTCACACAAACACCAACATCACCAGCTTACAATTGTTCCCAGTAATAACATGGTAAAGATGGTGATGAAAAAAAATCAATCATATTAAATATAATCAGAGAAATCAATACATTAATCAATACACAGACAAAAGATGTGATGACAGTCTTTTATATAGACCGTTAATAGACAACAAATGATAGCTAATATCAGTTATACACGTGTGAAACACTTGTATGAAAATAACAGACAACTCCTTATCCTGCACTGCTTGAGTCCTTAACCTTCACTGCATTTTCATGATGATTGTCAGAGCTATAGTATGAACTGTCTTTATCCCCTCACAAACTCCTGGGTGAAGTAACTCTGAGTTTGTCTCTTAAAAAGAGAAATCTTGGACCATGTAAGCTTTTTGTAAAAAAATATGCAAGCTGATCCAAAGTATGAACATATAACACATCAGATTTTGACTGAACAAGCTCCCTAATGAAGTGATAGTCCAAGTGAACATGTTTCATTCTTTGAGTGCATAATAGGTTTTGCGGACAGAGATAAAGAACTAATGATGTCACAACCCAACTTAGGTATCTGTGGTATAGTGAAGTAAAGATCATGTAAGATGTAACAAATCCACGCCATTTCTGCAGCATTATGTGCTAAAGTCCTGTATTCTGCCTATGTTCTAGATATTTCCAAAGTGGTCTGCCTCTTAGATGACCAAGATATTGGATCCTAGAAATATGCAATACCCACCTGTAGATCTTCTTTCATCATCATTGCCTGCCTAATCAGCATCAGAAAATCCTAACAAGAATGAACTGCCTTTGGTAAAAGTGATTCCATAATCCAATGATCCTTTGAGATACCTCAACATTCTCTTAGCAGTTGCAAAATGTTCAGTTCTTGGATATAGCATAAACTGGAAAACCAAATTCACTGCAAAATCTATGCCTGGTCTTGTCCATGTAAGATATTGTAAAGCCCCATGTAAAGATCTGTAGTCTGTAGGATTATCTAATAAAGTTCACAAAGTAGCACTGAGCTTAGTTGAAGCAACAAGTGGTTCCTGACATGGCTTATCTCCCTCCATATGAAATTTATGCAAAAGATCAACTGCATATTTAGTTTGACTAAGGAACAATGAATCGGATGTTCTTTTGATTTCCAATCCCAGAAAATAGTTCAAGTCCCCTAAATCCTTGATGGGAAAAAAATGTTGCAAATGAGTAACAACTTGTTGATTTTTTTTTCCAAGTACAAAAGTTTATGAAAGCAAAGAACGTAATTATAAGAATTACAAACGTGGGCCTTTGCCATAAACCAAAGGGGCAAAAAAAATAACATCAGAACAAGCCACAAAAGGCTCGAAAATAAATAACTAAAGAAATAAATATCGCTCTAAGTAATAACTTGTTGAAGGAACACTGTAGAAGAGCATGTGAGTAAGATATCATCAACATGGACAACATCAACTGTAATCTGGGAACCATCCTTATGAACAAAAAGTGATGCATCAATTGTGGAATTGGTGAAATGCAAGGATTTCAAAACAACACTGAGATTGTTGTAGAGCATAGCTTGGTTGAACCCACCAAGAGTTGGTATGTCAAGTTTGGTTGTCACATTTTAGTGAATCAAAACTCATCTAAGAGTCACTTGATTATGTACTAGAGACAACTTCGTATAGGTTAGACTAGAAAGTCTAAGATTATGAGACATACAAGTATTACTCGAATACCTGAAGAATGTGATGAAGTATCGAGCTACAACGACGACATCATCCTTCCTCTTGAGGTTAGTAATACTGACTTGAACTGTTTCATTCCTAATATATCTTTCAAGTGCTATATTGAAAACATAACTGTGAAGCTATGAATGATTATTATACTCTAGTAGTGAGACATAATCATATGATCATAGTGTTAACGAATTAGAATACGAAGTATAATGCTTATCTTTTGAACTTCGTATATATGACATCAATATAATCGTATGAATGCTATTGTGATTATGTGTATGGGTAAAGGTGAAGATTTCATCCTAGGAAATATTGTTTACATTTGTTTAAAGGAAGTACATTCATGAACTTGTTTTATGTATCGAAAGGGAAATCGCTAGGCTTATTGGTATTGTTATTCATTGCATATCTTTGGATTACCAATATGTGTGAGTTAGTAGAACCTATCATAAATTGTTAAGTATCTTGGTATAACTAATCACAGTACCTGACTTATGATTTGGTATGACTGGTTTTTATTAATTAGTGTAACCGATCCTAAGTAATCACCTGAGATGGTATGACCCATATTTGTAATTGGTGTGACCGATCCTAGTAATTGGTGTGACCAATCACAAAATAATTGTGTAATCAATCCTTGTAATTGGTGTAACTGGTCCTAGTAATTGGTGTAACCGATCCTGGTAATTGGTGTAACCAATCCTAGTGACTTGTGTAACCGATCACAAGCAATACCATGAGTATATGGTAACCGGTCCTGGTAATTGACGTAACCGATCCTGGTAACTGACATAACCGGTCCTGGTAACTTGTGTGTTCGATCACAAGTAATCCATATTAAGGTATAACCGATCCCTGTGATTGGTAGAACCTATTGAACCCATGATTGTGATTTGATACTTGATCAATCACATAGTTGCTTTGGAATACAGATGAACCAATTATAAACTTGTTTGGAAGTGTGGTATAATCGATTCCAAGATTGTAAATATGAAAGAAGATTTATAAAGAAAATATGTCAACATACATTGAACACGAACATTAACTCTTATCTTTTATTGTTCAAAGTTATTCCTTAATTACTCAAGGAGATCCCGGTCCGAAATAAATTAAGAATCTTTTAATTAGAGATGTTAGTTTTATATGCTTTAATTACCAGCAATTCAATGCATATCTCTAGAGAATAACAATCATTAATGTGCATTTACTAATTGGAGATTTTTTATTGAGAGATTTCGAAAAATATTGGACAAAGCATTTCCAGGAATTATGAAAACCGATTTGGGAATTTATTGCATATCTTGAGAATATTCGGTTTTGGAAATTCCTTGGTTCCAAACATCCTTGGTCTATAAATACCTAAGTTTGCATTTCTAGAAAACTATCCTAAGAGCCAGGCAAACTTCATCTTTTTGTTGTTTCTAATGGAGTCGTCTATCCGGTGAGGAAAGTACCCTAATTAGGAGAAATCTCTTACGACCGCTCGCTTAAATACTTCTGTGGGATCAAGAAGATCTACGAGTACCGTAGGTGGGAAACTAGATAACTGCAGCTCATTAGTTTTCGATTGATTTGATTGACTAACGGTTGTTGAACTTTGATTGCATCTTGTTTGTTTATTCTTAAGAATCTTCTCTTCTCATATAAGATTCACTCAAACTAGATCGAAGTGCTGACATGATCTTTAGAAACTGTTTGTAGATCTAAAGACATCTTGTGATAATCCTTTGTTAACAGACTCCGTTCCGTGCGTGATTGATCACAAGAGATTCAAGTGGTGTTTTGCAGGTTTAATTGAAAATTAATGAAGATTTGAAGACGAAGAAGATTTCTGATTGGGTTCTCATATATTTGTGTAGCACAAACCTTGATTGGCTAGGATCCAACTAGAATCAGATTTATTCTATTGATTAGTTGCGTGAGATCGACATCTTTTTATAGTTTCTTGTTGAATTCTATATTGATTGATTGCAAATCTAAACTCTGCTACTTCGGTAGTTGTTGGATAGATTGATCTAACCAGGAAAAGGAGTTTATTAGTTTAAACTGAAGAGCCTTTGCATATGACTTGAGATATCTTTATCTGGAAATAATCAATAGAGTTGTTACCAAACAGATTTTACTGTTTGGAATAGGATCCAATGGAATTGTTCCAGTGCGTGCACTTATTGAATGTCAGAAGCGCAGGGATACTAAAGAAATTAAGTGAACTAGGTTTAGTTACTTGGTCTCAACTATACGAAGTTGGTTCAGATTTTGTATAGCGTCTTAATTCTGAGAGTATTCAATTCTGGACTTGGTCCCAGGATTTTTCTGCATTTGCGGTTTCCTCGTTAACAAAATCTTGCAGTGTCATTTACTTTTCTATTTCCGCAATAATAATTATTTATTATAATTAAAAGTGAAATACACAAACGTTAATTCCGTATTACTTGATAGTGATCCTATAAAGTTTGGTTAAGTCCGAACCTATTATCAAGTAATCACACTTTGATTATCGTATTGTATCCATCTCGTATTCATAGACGATCACACAAAGTGTGAATACAGATTGTCGTATTGTCTTGACTTTGTCCATAGACAATCACTTTTGGTAGGAGGACTTATAAGTGGATATTTTAAAGATTGTGGTGTATTTGGGTACCCTCGTCTTTTCAATTGGTATCAGAGCAGGAAAACACGAAAAGATATAACAAACTGTGTTTGGTGCGATCCAACCTATAAGAATTGAATCTGATGAGCGATTCAGTTAACATTTGTAGATGGTGGATTTTCGACAAGAGTTAAAATCGTAAAACCATAATTATACATGCTCCTGATCCGGCAATCAGATGAGTATTGAGGCTCATGTCTCTCGTTGAAGCATGAAAGCTCATGCCATAAAATCTCTGACTGAGAAGGCTGTCTCTCAGAGTATATGTAGATGTGTAGTCTCCCAGCTGAGGCAACGTCACATCCCATGAATACTGAGCAATATCAGTAATTCTTTCTATATAGAATCGAAAGATTGGACGGCTCTTAGACAGCGTGCCTGCTAGTATAGAGCGACAACGTCTTCAGGATACAACAAGGTTTTCCTTGACTATATAAAGGAAATATGACGTTTCAAAAAGCTCATGTTTCTCAATTCTCAGTTAATTAATGCTCCTAGACAGCATGCCTGCTAGTATAGAGCCGTCAGTTAATTATCTATAATCGTTAACTGATATTCAACAATATTCTACGATTCTTAGTAACATTTCGTCACTTCAATTTGTGGTTCTTCCCAGCAGAATTCCACGGATTAGTGATAAATATTCAACGTGCGGGCATCTGAGCAGCTATCGAGTAAGCCCCGACCAAAATGGTGTTAGTGTACTCAGCAATAATGCACGAACGAGCACCTGAATGCGCAAACGAGCATTCCAAAACATGAAGGAACGATAAACCTATACAAAATAGGAAGAAAATAATAAAATATTAATCAAGGCGCTGGGGACTGGGCCCAGCGGCTGGTCGGTCGTGTCGTGGCCAGTCCCACGTCCAATTTTATATTTTATCATATTTTTTATTATTTTCCCTGATCTCATGAAAATCCCTTCATTTGAACAAATCTCCTTCGTCTCAAGGAAACTCCCCAGTCTCATGGTGTTTCCTCGTATCAAAGAAATAATAAAATTTAAGAAAGGTGTCGCGGGACCGGGTCCACTAGCTGGCCGGCCATGCCCGAGCCGTGGGCGGTCCCACACCTCATGACTCCTTATTATTTTATTATTTCCCTCATCCCATGAAAATTCCTGATTTCATGATATTTCCCTCAATTCATGAAATATTATAAATAAGGGAGAAAAGCACGGGACCCAGGCTCATTGGCCGGCCGGCCATGCCCTAGCCGTGGCCGGTCCCACACGCCCATGTCTTATTATTTTAATAATATTTGTTTCCTCATCTTATGGAAAATCCTTCGCTTCAAGAAAATTCCCTAGTTTCAGCAAACTCCTTGGATTCATGAAATTTCACTCAAGTTCATGAAAAATAATATAAAATTAGGGAAACCCGTAGGACCGGGCCATAGCCGGCCGGTCACGCCCTAGCCGGTCCCCCACATCCCTTATTTTATCATTATTGTTTTTTATGTTTCCCTCATCTCATGGAAACTCCTTGATTTCAACAAATTCCTTGGTTTCAACAAACTTCTTGATTTTATGATGTTTCCCTAAAATCATGAAAATATTATAAATTAAGAAAAAGTGCCTTGGGACTAGCTCCTTGGCCGGCAGGCCATGTCTTAGCCTAGCCGGTCCCACACCTCATGATTCCTTCATTATTTTATAATTTTATTCCTTCATCTCATGAAGTTTCACGGTTTCAGCAAAATCCCTGATTTCTTCATATTTTCTCAAAATGTTGCTCAAACGCGCACCGGAAAATATCGAAACTCTCAGGACTGAGACACAGACATTATGGTGACGCAGGCATATCTCCTTGACCGACCAAGGCTGGCCCTGAGGCTTGCAAATAGCCAGTCCCACGTGTTTTAATAATTTTGACCTAATTTGCTCAATTGGTCTTACTGGGTCCAAACCCTTCTCAAACAGCTGGGAGTTTTTTAAAACGATCGTCAGCTGGTCCCATGACCACCAAGGGCCGGTCTCATGATCCCTTGGTCAGTCCCTCATCTCTCCATAATCAGGTTCTACTACCTGACGCTCACACGAGCATTATTTGAAAAATGATTAAACCAGCCTTTAATCATCCTTTCACCAACTGATCTTCAAGAGACTTTGGTATTTTGCTCACTTGAGCATCTGGGCGCTATGTGGTCGATTCATCATCCCTTGTAGCTGATAGGGTGTAGAATACATCCTATTTATTATCTATTATTTATGCTTTCTTTGCTATTTTTCTTGTAAATTATGTATTTTACGCGTGTTTTGAGTTTTATAGCTACTTTGGAGTCATGCGGAAGAAAAGAAGAAGAACTCATCCAAATTGAGCGACAAGGGAAAACTAGTCATTTCAGAGGCGAACACAATCTCGGCTAACTCCCTTCCTTGACCCAACTGACTAACAGAAGACCGTTAGATTGACAGTTAAATATAACGGTACCAGACGGAATATTTTGTCAGCGGCAATGAAGATTCCAGCGACCGTCAGGGAGCTTTCCGGTGCCGTATTCCGGTGGTACCAGTGAAGTTCCGACGACTCAATTAATGAAGAATTTTCTAGACTCATGGGTTTGAAGAATTGGGCTTGGATTTGGAAAGAGAAGATGAAATATTTGAGAAAGACTTGGATATGGAAGTTGAGCTACAAAGGGAAAGTGATGTTATTATAGAATGAGGATTCTATTCCTAAGAGGATTGCTAGGAAATTGAAGCCTATAAATAGAGAAGTTCTCTACAAAACTTTTGCATCTCTCTACACACACAACACTTGTGTTTTTGCTTGCTTTTCAAAATTCTTCTTTTAATTATTTGTGTGAATTTTAAAAATTCTCCCTTTAATTATTTGTGTGAATTTCAAAAACATGAGTAGCTAATTTTCTTATTGATTGAGGATGAATTCCTAATTCTTAACATGTTTTGAATTTTGTTTTTAAATCTACTTTGAAGTTTTTCACATGATTATCGTTTGTTTTTACTAATAGGAATATTTATGCATTCATGGTTGATTGATAGGTTGTTTAGGTGGCCAACTAAATTGATTTGTTAATTGATCTAAAGCTAGTGAAAGTTAGGGGATAAGTAATCGTTTCTTGAATCTTTACACAAGTAGCAAAAATGAGACCTTGCGGAGGGATTCCGTGGAGAAATTGTGTGTGAAAACAACGTTAGCAAGTAGACCTTGAGCTAAGAGTCTAACTACTAATATCAACCTAATAAATTCATAAATCTTAATGCGTTTAACTAAATTACATCTTGAGTGAGATATTATTAGGTGGTTTGGTGAATAGAATCCGGTAGTCGAGAACTTCCGTATCCGGTGATACTAGGGATTTAGGGGTTTAGCACTGAGCTAGTTACTTTACCTACGGTTGGTGATAATCTGTGACTAATAAAAAGTGGAAAAGAACATAATTTGAATCATTGTTTTGCAACGAAGAAGGATTCCTTGATCTAATCTCTCTTATTGATTTCAACTTAAACTTTTATTTGCTTTATTTACTTTCTTTTGTTTTAAAAATCTAAAACCAATCCCTCCTTTTTGTGACAACTAAACAACTAAAACCTCTTGCTCCTCGTGGGAACGAACTTGACTACACTATATTACTTGTTAATTAGGTGGGAAAATATTAATTAATTTGTTGTGGTTACGACACGCATCAGTAGCCGGTCCCTACTTCATTTTCATGAATGATTTTCAATAAATCATCAATTTATCATCAATTCGGCAAAATTAGAAAACATATTTTTGAGCAGATTCAAACACTAATAAATTTACGTTGATCCCATGATCAAAACTTTAATAATTATGCTCGGCTCAGATGTCAGCATCTTAAATTGACGTTTCCTCAGACGAGCAATATTTGCTCAATTGAAAGAATATTGTTTCCATCGATATTCGACGATGTCAACAATTCATTAAACGAGCAACATTTGCTCATACGAGCAATATTTGTTCAAATCATGAATATTGGCTCAACTGTCAATATTCAATAACTCATGCGAGCAGCATTTGCTCATATAAGAAACATTTGCTCATATGAGCAATATTTTCTCAGACCATGAATATTGGTTCAACTATCAATATTTGCTCAGATGAGCAACATTTGCTCAGTCCATGAATATTGGTTCAACTATCAATATTTGCTCAGTCCATGAATATTGGCTAAATTATCAACATTCAATAAGTCATCATATGAGAAATACTTGCTCAGTCCATGAATACTGACTATTAATGTTCAACAGTTTATCAAACGAGCAACATTTGCTCGTACGAGCAATATTTGCTCACCTTAATAATCAACGTAATTATATCTTCGTCTCAACAGACATGTTCAATTCATGAGTCTCAGAACATTTGCAAATTATGTTCAACTCAGCAATAAAAGGACTCATCGTCCCATAAAGTCAGCAACGGACTAACTAAATACACGTCTGCGTTGCAGACTCCACATTCACGAGACATCAATCGTGTCACATGGGGGGATATTAACCAGGGTTTTGGCCTGGCGGTCAACGGCACGTGTGTTCATACACACGATGAGAATGTGAGCAAGTCGTGCAATCATTTGGAGGAGTTAGCAAAGTAGTGGGTGGAAAGTTAACCAAGTCTCCGCACGATGAGCAACTGGTTTCAACACGATTTTCCACTTCCGCACTCTTTGAATCCCGCAACTGTCACACTTCATGGGATCATGGTGTTTTCAGTTTAGCAATATAAAAAGTCTCAGAATCTTGATTGAAACGGACAAGAATTTCTCAACAAGTTCACACAGACAATCTTTTGTCTACACGAACTCATCGTCTGAGCAATTACTCTCAACTGAGAAAAATTCAATCATTCAGAACTTTCTTACGCATAATACACAACACACCTACGATCTCGATCACCATTGATGTCACACATTTCTCAGCTTCCCTCCTACAAATCAGCCCATCTTCTCTTGTGACCGAATTGACTCTTGAACGGCCATTGTCTTGGTTTAGGCCGGAGTCCTACAAATTTATCTCTCGAAATTAAAACACTCCCTTCTTGTAGTGCATCTGTGTGAGGTTAAACACTTCGCTCGGTTCAAGGAGTCTCCTCCGCACGGTCGTCTCCCCAATCCCGTAAAAACCAGCAAATCGTTTTTCCCCATCTACAGATTGGCGACCACAATGGGAGATTAATCTTTCGGTTGCAATCTCACGCTTTCACAAGATGGTTGGTCTTAGGACTAATTCAACTACTCCAAACCCGATCCAGGATCTTTCATATGGAAACATTCCTCCTGCTAACGTTACATCTGACGATATGGGAGGCGGAGAGATCCCGAATCTGACTGAGTTGGCGCGGGTCCTGGAGATCCACACCAGGAACATGGATCTGATGAAAAATACAATTAACTACATACTCGATTTTCTCATCAGACTGACATCCGAGTTAGGCAGTACCTCCGCTTCAGAAGTCCCAGCGTTGGGGACTGACTCGTCACATGGTAACCCTCAAACCCACAGCTTCACTGCTTATGAGAAGCCGGTGGACCAAGAGGTTGCACATTTAGTCGAGAACTTGTGCGAACTCTTGCACTTTTCCAGGGATCAGCGTAAAGACACGATTGCCGCACTTAACCAGATATCGTCTGATGTGCATGTAGCTTCATTGTCTCCGGCAGTCGAAGAAATGTCCATAACGTCTGAGCACTCGATCAACAATATCACCTTTGGAGAAGAAGACCGCATGGAATATGAAGGTCATAACCGAGCCTTGTACGTGACAAGTTTTATCAAAGACTCTGAATTCAAGAGGGCTCTCGTCGATACAGGCGCTTCTAATATTATTACCATGAAGACTCTCAAAGCATCCAAGTTCCCACAGAGTAAAATTGTTCGTCATCCCATCTTGATGACTGGCTTTGAAGGAAGCCAGATCCATACGTATGGATATGCATACATAGACCTAAGAGTAGGGCCTATTAAATCAAAGACCAAATTTCACGTGATCGAACAAGATCCTGATTACCGCATGATACTTGGAAGACCGTGGCTTCATGACAATAAAGTGGTTCCTTCAACGTATCATCAATGCATGAAAGCTCTGCTCAATAACAAGATTGTTCGTATTGCGGCTTCCTCATATCCTTACGCTCCGGTGTATAACGCTAAATTCCTTGAATCTCAAAAGGAAATCCTTGAACCTCCCGGTAAGATTTACAGCACTCCACTCCCGAGCTGGGAATCCATTGAAAAAGCTGCTGATAAACCATCGTCTTCAGGCACTAAACCGATCCAATCATCTGTTACACCCGTCAAGCGCTGTAAAGGTCAGATCACAACACTGGGATCCCGCTTCATAGTCAGTCACGATGTAGAGGGGAGGGTCACATACCGCCGTCACAGAGATTAGCAATTAACATGGGAGAACGATGAAAAGTCTACCCACCCTGAAGAATCACATCAGAGTGAACAATCACCTGATGGAGAAATTCAAGACGCTCCACGATAAATGCAAGATGGCACGGATTATACTACTGACGATCTCGAAATTATCAACATCGGGACGGAGGAGGATCCAAGGCCAATATTGATTAGTTCTGCGTTATAGCCAGAAGAGCGGGCAAGAATGATAATTCTTTTAAAAGAATACCAGGATATATTTGCTTGGACATACGGAGAGATGCCTGGTCTTGACGAAAAATTTGTCACTCATCATCTGCACATCACTCCAGGCTCCAAAGCTGTCAAACAGTCACCTAGGCAGTTCAGACACAAAGTTGAGGATCCAATCAAAGTCAAAATTCAGAAACTACTAGCAGCAGGGATTATCAAGCCTATTCATCATCCAACATGGCTGGCGAATGTTGTCCCTGTCAAGAAGAAAAATGGTCAAATCAGATGTTGTGTTGATTTCAGGAACCTGAATAAATGTTATCCTAAAGATGATTTTCCTCTACCCAACATTGACATGCTCGTTGATGCAACCAGTGGTCATGGTATGTTCTCATTCATGGATGGTTACAGCGGATACAACCAGATCAAGATGTACGAACATGACGCCAACAAAACTGCGTTTCGTACTACCATTGGGAATTTTCATTACACTGTGATGCCCTTTAGATTAAAGAACGCATGCGCCACTGTTTGCTTGTCCTCGAGCAAAACTAATAAAAAAAATAAAACCGATTTAATCTCGGGAGGGTTTACCAGAGGTGTGCCCACAAAACCATTACTTCTAATTGGTCACAAGTATCCAAAGAGCTATGAGGACATACATATTCTCAACCTATCTCCAAGTAACTAGAATGCCAGAGAAATTAAAGGTGTCAGCTCTAAAGCTGACTGAAGAAAAGGGAGACACATCCTCAACACTGCTAGATAAAGAGATATCCGCTACACAGCTAGATAAACATTGTAAGATGCGTCCGCTGCTTTACAGCTGGATAAGATTATGAGAGAGATAAAAATGAGAGGGACATCTGCTACACAGCTGGACTAATTACGTGTGATGAGTTAAACCAGTGCTAGAAAGATTTTGTGTCAGATTGAAAGCAGACTAACAAAGCAACTAAAATGCATCTTTCTTCGACTCTCTCACAGTGCTCAGTAGAAACAACGCCTTCTTCGGTCTTCAACTGTTGATAATAAACTCTCGAACCTCATAGAACCTTGACAATTAACTCTTCTCTTCGATTTCTTGCTTGACTTATAAATTTCTTCTTCCCTATGGCCTTATTGAACAAAAAGAACGTAATGATGTTTTTTTTTTTTTTTTTTTTTTTTTT